>NC_088926.1:29625000-29642500 GCF_038396675.1 Hydra vulgaris
GAAGTGCTATTAAATTTTGTTTGCGGAATGATATTTCTGCTGCTGAAACGTATCAAATGTTGCAAAAAGCCTTCGGTGAAGAGACTATGTCTCAAAAAAATGTTTACAAGTGGTACAAAGACTTCAAAGAAGGCCGAGAACGTGTTGATGACTTGGAACGCTCCGGACGACCATCGACTTTGATTGATGATCGCCACATCAACAAAATCAAAGAATTGGTGCTTGCAAATCGTCGGTTAACCATTCGAGACCTTGTTGACATGGTTGGAATATCATTTGAGTCGGTGCAAGCGATTTTGAAGGATCATTTGGGCCTCAGAAGACTTAAACTCCTATGTTCATGGAGTAATGGAAAATGTCAAAATACTATTGGCAGTTATTTGTGCACATGTAAAACCGGATGGATGATAGGTCAAGATAATGCAAGCTGTGTTGGTGAGTTATTTTATAAACAATACTAAACCAGTAAAGCTACTTTCATTTTTTCTTTATGAGTTTGTTGATTTCTTGAATATCCTTGTGATTTTTTTGTGTTAAAACTTCATTTTTATTTCTTTCATTAACTAAAAACATTTCTAAAGGTACAAAATAGTTGCGTTCAATTCACTATTACAAAACTGTTGTTACAATAGATAAATTATAAATTGATAAATAATTGACATTAGTCAGTAAACAAATTAGATGTATCGAGAGATTAGACTTGACCAACAATTAGACTTAGAATTTCTGATCAGATCCTGATTGTTAGTATGTGACAAAGGTGTTGATGAAAATAAAGAAGAATAAAGAAGAAAAAACTCAAAAAAAAGTTTAATTTGTTTTTTAAACTAGTTCAATTTTTTTTCATATAAAGAAAAACAGTGATGAGCAAACTGCAACAATAGTTGTAACTGTTTTGGTTTCAATAAAATCTAGTTACTGCTTCCAGCTGTCTAATAATTACTGATAATTCATTTAACGATCTATCTAACAATTGCTTTAGACAGATTGTAACCCAAATAGAAATATACATAATTGCATGTATGAGTAAATGAGCCTGGAAATGTATGACCATATGACTTCAGTAATTTAAATTCTTAATGCACAATCATTTAGGGTAACAGTATACAATAGTATTACATAAGTAACAATACAATAGGATTACAGCAGTAACAATAGGATTATGTCATAAAGTTAACTAACTTTTTATATTTTTAATTAAAAATATTTTTAATAAGTCAGTTAAAACGTTTTCTGCCTCAAATGTTTTATCATTACCATTAATTTTATTAAAGAAAATGCTTTTTTTTTAACACGAAGGAAGATTAAAATACTTTTTAAGTATTTAGTGTATATAAATTTTTAAGTTATATAAACTATAAGTATTTAAGTTAAGTTTTAACAAGATTTTATATAGTAATAATATAGCATTCAAAAATTTTTGATTAATAAAATAAATGAAAATAATATTTTCATAATTAATATTTTATTATATTAAAAAAAAAAAAAAAAAATCAAATTAATAAGATTTTTTGAATAAATATAATTTTTACAGCAACTTAAATTAAACTAAAACAGCAACTAAAATTAATAAACTTTTTATTTTTTATCTCACAACCGTAAAAAATTGTTCCCTATATATTTTATACTTTATTTAGCTTACTTAACTTTAATAGGTTAATATATTGCTTATTAAGATATTGATGAATGTGTTACCATGACTAATTCGTGTTCTTGGGATAATGGAATATGTCAAAATACAAATGGAAGTTATTCATGCTCCTATTCGAATCACCTACACGATAATAGCGAAAATGTTTGTGAGTTTTTTTTTTGTTATTTTTTACTTTTCTTTTTTTTATAAAAAAAAACTGCTCAGAAAAAACTTTAAATTTAAGCTTGTACTAAATTTATTTCAATTTGTATGAATTTAAATTTTTTATAAAATTTTAATAATTTTGTAAACTTAATAAAGTTACAAATTAATATAAAAAATTGTATTGTTATGAGATATACCATTGAATAATGTCCTTAAATTAAGAATATAAATAATATTAAAAATATTAAACAAAAATATTAACAAGAAATAATAAGAAAATATAATTACTAAGAAACGTTTGCATAAAATAAAGTGGATTTATAAAAAACAGATAGGAGCTCAAAGAAGATATGCATGACTTAAGTCACCACAATCTTTTCATAGAGCCTCTATGTGGGCTTAACAAGTTAATGATAAAATACTATGATAATTTTAAAATACCATGTACAATTCCAATACAATAAAAAAAGTAAAGCTTTCATAAATATTTCCATTTAATCAAGAAAGTTACTAGTATTTATATAATTTTAGCTATAATAGCAATTATGTTTGTACCAGTCTAATAGATGATAAAGGAGTTCTGGTCAACAGAATTATTCTGCTTACCCATAAAGTTTTTGCTTAGGAGGCCATCTACAAGACGATGGCTGGATGCAGTTATCATCTGCACAAAATGAGTATTTTTATTAAGAGACCGTCTTTTTCTTGTTGATATATAAAAACTTAATGATATATATGTACATTTAATTGTATTGTTATAATCAATCTCTAAATTTCTATTTTTTCTTGGTCTCTGGTGTCCAGGAGCTCCATAAGTGTTAAATAAATTATTATCTGTAAGAAAATCAATTGCTTTTTAGCGCTGAAAACATTTTCAGCCCGGAATCGTCAAGCCCATTATATTATCTGAGTCTCTGCCACCATTATATATAAGGACTCCAGGTTTAAATTTGTTTGTTCCTCTAAGTTAAAAGTTTAATTTTTCTTTCTTCCAAAAAGAAGTTCATAAGGCTCTTTACATTTTTGGAGATTCTGGATATAAAAAACCAGAAGAAAAAAAATTTATGACTATTTAATAAAGAATTCTATTTGCGATTCTGTATCCTTTTTTATCAGAGGCGTTGCTATAGGGTAGGCTTGGTTGTCAAAGTGTAAAGGAACATGAGTATATTATAATAGGATTGAGGGTCGCAAAAAATAATATAGTATTACCAAAAGAGTTTTGTTAACAGGCTACTGAGTGTGTTGCAATGCCACTGCTAACTATATTATTTTTTATATGCAGACATTAATGTGTATTTATTTTAATTTTTTTTTCTTTTACAGATACTATTATTGAGAATACTACTGCAATATTAAAAGAAACTTGCCTTGCTTTTATACCACAGCTTTATAATGAGTATCTATTAACATTTAATATTTATCCAATCAAATTTAATGGTTCATATTATGTTATTTGCTTCAGTTTGCATAATAATCGAGGTAACACAGATTGCGGTTCAACAGTTTTTGATATCTCATTGAACGGAGATGGTTTATTAACTTTTACCAAAGAACTTTATCCACAATTTCAATACGCTATTGGATTAAATATGTGGTCAAACATTGAGATTAGTCAAACTTCAACAATAAAAGATTTTTATTATTAATTCACAATCAAAATAAATAACAAAGATGTTTATTCTATAATTATAAAAGATACTAGTCGGAAAACTGATTTTGTTAGAATTATGTCCTTTGAAGGTGTACAAATAGAAAAAGCTTATTTTATCAATAAAATGTCAAGTAGGTTTTTTTTTTTTTTTTTAGTTCATTTAAAAAATTTTATTTGAAATGATTTGACTAATCAAATCTTACCGAACATAAATATTTGTTTGTAGATCAAAACATTTGGTTTATCTCTTTCAGTAAAAAATAGTGTATGTTATCTTCTTTATTCTTGTTATCCATTTCGCTGTATTGCTGTTTCAGTTAAAAAAAAAGAAAAACTTTTATAAAATAAATCTACCTAAAGTAATAAAAAATTATTTTAAGTTAATTATATTAACCAAAACATAATATATTAACTGCTTGTAAGTAGAGCACTTAATCACATTTCGCTGTATTGCTGTTTCAGTTTAAAAAAAAAGAATTTTAATAAAATAAATTTACCTAAAATAATAAATAATTATTTTAACTAATTATATTAACCAAAACATAATAAATCAACTGCTTGTAAGTAGAGCACTTTATCTCACATTTTGTATAAAAATAAAAAACCATATGTAAAATAACTGAATTTATTCGTTTGAATATTTAAATATTTATTTAATATCTCTTTTCTACCCTTAAACCTTGTGGTTATAATCTTTTAATCTCATCTACTATAAACGATTGCAAAAATTATATATATTAATTATAACAATAAAACATTATATATGTCAGCTTTTTTTATATTTGTTTGCATTACAAGTTTTGATATAAGTTAGTTTATTATCATACGATCACTGTACTGTATAGTTAATTTTTGGTTTGTGCATTTGTGTAGTTTACTTTTTTTGATAAGTCATATTAAATTTTTTTTTTTGTTTTTCGTTAGTATTTTTATTATTTATCTTATTTACTGAAGTTTCAATTGTTTATCTTATATAAAGTTGTGTGTGTATATATATATATATATATATATATATATATATATATATATATATATATATATATATATATATATATATATATATATATATATATATATATATATATATATATAAATATATATATATATATATATATATATATATATATATATATATATATATATGTATATAAATATACATATATATATATATATATATATATATATATATATATATATATATATATATATATATATATATATATATATATATATATATATATATATATATATAATTATTATTATTATTTTTTTTTTTTAAACATCTTTGCTTCCAACAAGGCTGCAAGCAGCCACTAATTAAAGTTGGAAGTTACTGAAAGAGAAAGATGAAGATTGTAGAGCAAGATAACGATTGACGGATGACTTAAAAGATGTCAAATTATATAAATCAGGAAAGCAAGATGAAGAAAGCAAATTCCAGAAAGCTGATGTTCGAGGAAAAAAACTAGACAAATAAGCATTTTTAGAGCTCTTAGGAACAGTCACAGAAAAAGGATGAGACTTTTAAATGAATTTTAAAAGTAACACGAAAATGAATTTTAGTAGATGGCACAAGAGATGCTAGCTCTTTAAAGCAGTGCCTATTATAGTATTTGTAGAAAAGAGAAAGAGAAGCAACATTACAACGATGTGATAATGGTTGGAGGTTGGTTCCAGGAGCAGGTCCAACTATGTATACAATGCGTTTTTGCACCTTGTCTAAAAGAGAGAGGCATCATTAGAAGAACCGCCCCAGAAATGGCAAAAGTACTCCATACAAGGCCGGATTTGAGATTTATAGAGATAGAGAACAGAAACCGGAGTATGAAAGTGTCGAGCTCGATAAAGAGATGCAACCTTAGCAGATGCTAATTTTGCAACTGATTTGATATATCGTTTCCCAGAAAGATTGGAAGTAAGAGTTAATCCTAGAAGACGAAGAGTAGATGACTAATCAAGTACATTACCATTCATAAAAATAGGAAGATCTAAGTTATGGCAATAACAATTGGCTAAAAAAAATTTAGTTTTATCTGAATAAAAGTTCACCAGCCACTCTGAGCCCCATGCTGTAGCAGAAGTGAGATCCTTTTCAAGCTCAAATGCCCTCTCCAAGCAATCAGAGATTGTTGGCTTCTTATCGCGACAAAAATAAATGGTAGTAACATCAGCAAACAATGCCACCTTAAATGTGAAAATATCTGGAATATCGTTAATGTAAATTAAAAAGAGTATTGGGCCAAGGATAGAACCTTGAGGAACTCCTGAAGTTACAAAATAAGAAGAAGAGTGCTGTCCATCGAGGACAACTTTTATACTACGATTGGAAAGAAAGGATTCAATAATCTTAAAGATGTTGCCAGACACACCATAAGAAGAAAGCTTATGGAGAAGACCAGCATACTAAACTTTATCAAAAGTTTTTGAAATATCAAGAGCGATGGCCTTAACCTCTCCACTTTTATCTAATGCACAATAAAACCTATCAGTTAATACTGTTAGCAAATCAGTTGTAGAACAAGAAGATCAAAATCCATATTGACGGTCAGAAAGTAAGTTATTAGATTCAAGATGAGAAATTAAGTGTTTGTTAATTAAAGATTCAAAAACCTTGCTTAGGATAGGAAGAAGACTTAGGACAGTAGTTAGACGAATCTGATTGCTCTCCAGAATTTTAGAAGATAGGGATAACAGATGTCGCTTTCCAGCAGGCTGGAAAACAAGACTCTGATAAGCACTTGTTAAATAGTTTTGAGAGTATAGACGACAGCTCCGGAGAACACTTCTGCAAGAAAATAACAGGTATGTTGTCCACGCTACAAGCTGTGGAAGAGTGTAGGCAGGAAATCACTTTAGATACAGAAGCTGGAGTGATATGAATTTCAAACAATGGATCAAAGAGCTTGTTGACAATATCAGGTAAAATGCAACTAGTGAAATCAAGAAATGATATTGATACAAAGTGTTTAGCAAACAATTCGGCTTTGTCTTTAGGTGAGGTGACAAAGTCTGAACCATACAAGAGAGATGGAATTAAAGATTTGCCCTTATTATTGATATTATTAAAGAGCCTCTAGATGTCAAGAGAGCCTAATTTTTGAGATGAGATATGAGATTTCATGACCTGAGAATAGCTGGTTTTCGCATTGGACAAAACCTTTTTACAATTGTTTTTAGCAATAATAAGCAGGCGTCTGTTTACTGGAGAAATGTTTTGCTGATAAATATGGAAGTAACGGTTTCGATTAGCAATCGCAGCAGCACAGTGTGAGGAAAACCATGGAGGAGAGTGAGGCTTGACCTGGAATGGTCGAGAGGGAACAAAAGATTCAATGCCAGCCTGAATCCACGATGTTATGTAAGAAGCACATTTGTTGATAGGAAGACGAAAGATTTCTACCCATGGGCCATCAAGAAGAAAATCACGGAAAGAATCCCAGTCAGAGTTACTGTTGTTGTAAGAGAATCGATAATAAGGGGATTCAGGTGATGAAGAAGAATGAGGTATTAGTTTTAGAGATATCAAACTGTGATCAGAAGCACCTAAGGGTGAATGTAGAGAAACTGAGCACTGACTAGGATCAGAAACAAGACATAAGTCGAGTAGAGAAGATAAATGATTCGGGTTTTCAGTAAAGCGAGTTGGAAAATTGACTATTTGAGTTAAGGATTGAGAAAGGCAAAAGTTGTGGGCTTTAATGCCTGCAGATACACAGACACTAGAGCCAAGTCACTCAGAGTGGTGAGTATTGAAGTCACCGACAACAACTATATTAGCTGATGGGTAAAGAGAGAGGTCTTGGTCAATATGATCAGAAATAATTTCAAAAAGGATGCAGTCTTGAGATGAAGGAGAAAAGAAAGAAAGGCAATAGAGTGAAGCGGTGCTAATCGAAAGCACATGAAAGAATAGTCTGTGGAATCAAACCTAGTTTCTCGACAAATGGGTGAATTCTTATGAATGTAAATGCCCAGGCCAAGCATGCGACTATTGGAGTCTTTACGAATTAAAGGAAGATAACCATCAACACTAAGATCACAAGATGAAATAGCCAAACTCAAATTAGTCTCACAACGAGCAAGTAGGTCTGGTGAGCTTTGCAAGAGATAAGACTCAACAGAAAAAAAGTTTCTTTGAAGACCACGAATATTAGTGAATGATAGGTTTAGAGAACTTGGTGATGATGATGGTTTTTTGTGTTTTATAGTTTTTATTACTTTATTCATTTTAAAATTAGATTGAAGAATTTGACTTATGGCATAGATAGTACTCAGAACACCGTTTAATAGCCTAAGCAGCTGCCTCATTACTACTAATAAACCCTAAGCTGTAACAAAGAGCTGCAAATGTGGCCTCTGCAATGCACACCAAAAGTACAGACAGGGACATCATCCATGCGCAACATGGCACTGTTAAGGCTTTGATATTTTTCAGCTGTTGATGGAATCAGCCTCTCTGAGAGCTACCACTGAGTTCCGGAAACCTGACTACCAGTCGGCTCAGAACCATAAAACTGAGTTTTAGAGCTGTACCCTTATTAGTAAATAATAGAATGAGTTGCCGAGTCATAAAGCAGAGACACAAGCAAAACCCATGCATTGAGTCAAGAAGATCCAGCATTCAACATCCTAAACTGGAAACAATGTATTACAAATACAACTGCGCCAGCCTAATAGATGACGAAGGGGTGCAAGGCTGGTCAACAGATAGAATCTATTTACCCCTTAAGTCTTTGCCTAGGAGTCCTTCTACAAGACAGTAGCTGGGTGCATTTAACATCTGCCCAAGATGAGTATTTTTCGAAACACCATCTCTAGGCTTTACTCAACCAAGAGCCCCAAGGCAGGGGGTGTTTTAAATAGGAGTTGGCATCTCCTAGCCTTTGCCAAAAAGGGCGTATCCTACAAGGCACCAGAACATCAAGCAGATTGTACTGGGTTACATGTTACCAACAGCAGGATAACCTAATCTTACAAGGATAACCTGATCTGACAAGTTGTTTAACTAGAACATTTAGAAAAATACAATAAATAGCGATGGTTTGTTATTTTGGTAATTTCGCAGTGAAATAATTGCATTATATATATATATATATATATATATATATATATATATATATATATATATATATATATATATATATATATATATATATATATATATTTATGTATATATATATATATATATATATATATATATATATATGTATATATATATATATATATATATATATATATATATATATATATATATATATATATATTTAAACAACTTTAAAAAGTATTCTAAACAATAGAGTGCTCAATGTTCTTAAAAGAACAGAGCAATTATATTAGTAGTAGAAAATCACTTAACAACATTTTTTTTTTTCCATTTAACACTGTGTTTCATCAACAAAGATTCATCAGAGATTTTTTGATGAATCTTTGTTGATGAAACACAGTGTCAAATGGAAAAAAAAATTTTGTTAAGTGATTTTCTACTACTAATATATATATATATATATATATATATATATATATATATATATATATATATATATATATATATATATATATATATATATATATATATTGAGTCTATCAGTGCACACTGTGATTAACTCTACTTTTCCAAAAATCTTTAATTTAAGCGTCAGCGTATTTGATTTAGTCAGAGCTTTATGCATTTTTAATAAATTTCCAAAATTATATCAATTAAGTTCATCAAACTACATTTTTTTCATACCATAATAGGAATTTTAAAAATCAATATATGTTATGTCATGGCTTTTCTCCACTTTTATTTTTACGCACTGAGAAGCTCATATATATATATATATATATATATATATATATATATATATATATATATATATATATATATATATATATATATATATATATATATATATATATATATATATATATTTATATATATATATATATATATATATATTTATATATATATATATATATATATATATATATATATATATATATATATATATATATATATATATTTATATATATATATATATATATATATATATTTATATATATATATATATATATATATATATATATATATATATATATATATATATATATATACATAAAAATGAATTAAACTTTTTTGGTAAAATTTATCTTCTAACTTTTTTTTGATAGGCTATATCTGTTTCTTTAAGTTCATTAGAAATCCTGATGAAATTACAGAATCCAGAAGGAGAAACAGCCTTTTGAAGAAAAAATCAGTATAGTGTTTTTATTAATTTATTATTTCTCTGTCTGATGAAAATATCGAGCACTATATATAAATCTCTTATCTAATTTTCCACATCCCCTATGTTGAACCTATATATATTTTGTTGGGTGTGTTTGGTAATAATGTAATGTACTTATAATATATATATATATTTTTTTTGCAATCTCTGTTCATAGGGCATGATTCATTCAGTTTACAATTGCAACCTAAAATTGCAGTTGGGTTTACCGAAATGATTTTATTTTTGTGATTCTTTATAACTTTTGCTTTTGGAAATATTGCTTGTGCAATATTTCCAAAAAGTTTTTGTTTTTTAAAAATAAAAGTCAGCTGTAGCTGACTTTTATTTTTTTGCGGTTTAATAGTTTATGAAGCAGATTTGGTTTTTAAAAGTGTTTGCCATTTTCACAGGTAACAGAAGACGATGCTAAAAATATTTAGAAAAAAAGATAGTAAATTAAAAAGGGTTAAGCGTGAATAATTTTATTTTGATATAAATATAAGTAAAACACTAATAAATAAAAGATGTCAAATTTATATTAAATAATTCTTTCATCTATTACACATATTTCTCCATAGAAAATATATATAATATAAAAAACAGCCTTACCAGTTATGCTTCTACCAGACACTAAAGACAAATAAATATACCTCAGAATAATCGATAAAATAATATTTACTTATAAATAAATATATACTTATAATTTTTTTTCACCTATTCCCTCATTTCCTCCATAAAGTTGTCTAAAGTAAGAAAAACGATAAATGAAGCTAAAACTAACTAAAAATAACTATAAACTAAACCAAAACTATAAACTAAAATAAACTTTAAATCCTAATATCTGTACCTCAAAAGATAAAGTCGGTTGTTCAGTTTTTTGTGAAAATGAGTTATGTATGAGACCTTTTTAGTTTTTTTATTATCTACAGAGATAAAAAGACTGTTGAATTAAGAAATAATTATTTAATAATTAAATAATAATTAAGAGTTTTAAATTTCTTCTTTTTATTATTGACAATATAATTTTGAAGTAGGACCTTAGTTCTTGGGCTTATTGTATAAAATTATAAAAACCTACTGTTTTATTATAAAGTCAACTACAAAATTTTAAAAAACATTTTAGTTACTTTATAAAAAATAAAAATGTCATTGTGAAGGTTATTTAATTTGAGTTTAAATACTCGAGTAACCAAGTCAGGTCTATCATTTGCTGTTTGACCCTGATATAAATTTTCAGTTATTTTGCGCCATTTTGGATTGCAAGTGAAAGTAATAAAAAGATCTACTTAACCATACCTTTTTAATTATAGCCATAGCATCTTCAAAGTTTTCTTTTAAAGCTAAAGGACTTTCTACATAAGTTGATGGCAAATTTACAACATGCCCTGGTCTAACATTATAATCATTTCCAAGGATGTTTACATGATCGTGTAAGGCATCTACAGCTAGTTTCTCAGTTTGTTTTGGTGATTTCTGATGAAAACAAGACGCTGGCCTTCAAGTTTAACATACGTATCAACAGCATATTGCTAAAACAGTTTTTGCCATAAAAGATTTATTTACTGTAAATCATGCACGGAGTGTTGCTACATTGACTATCTTATAGCCTGACTCGCAAGGGAGTGCTGCTACATTGACTGACAAATAGCCTGACCCGCAAGGGAGTCCTGCTACATCTACTATCTTTTAGCCTGACCTGCAAGGGAGTGCTGTTACATCGACTGAGGGTTTGGTTGGGGCAGGCAGTCTATCTTTTAATTTTTTTTCTAAAATTTCTTTTTTAAATTATGTTTTTTTTTATCATAAAAACATAACACAAGAATAATTGGAAAATCTTTTTTTTAAAAAACTATTAATTATAAGTTTAAAAACAGATTTTCCCCTCAACTGTTGTTAACGGTGTTTCCTCTTCTACATTGTCGAAACTGAATGCAGTTAATTCATCAGTCATGTCTTCATCAGCACTATCTATTTCATCATTGTCATCAAAAATTTGATTTGTAATCAATGTTGTTGCTGTTATCATATAGTCAACTGGATTATCATCAACTTGAACCACTCGTCTCTTATTCAAATAAATTTCTTTTGCTTTTTCTAAAATGGTTTATTTTGCGTAGCTCTAACATTAACCAGAAATTCTTTTCCAATTTTAAAGGACTTTATTGTGAGCATTTTTTGAGTGCAAAATTCTAACATTGCATTGATTGTTAGTATTTCATTTTTCTTTGGATGTTGCAAACTTTCTCTTGCTATTGTTTGTTTTACGTTGCCGCCTATTGGATCGCAAGAAGATTTGCCGTGGCTGGTTGCAAAAAATATCCATTCAACTTCCATTAAAAAATTTTCTGAGTGATGGCATAGATTTAGAAAATTTTTATAATTTTTATACTGTCCTCCACATTTATCAGAATAGTAATACAATTTGAAAATTAAAGGAAGGGTTTCTATGATATAATTACACAAAATAGTCTGAATTTGATAGACAAAACAGGTATCGTGTATCGTATTGTCAGACATAAAACAAAATGATTCATGTAAAATAATGCCATTTACTTTATAGGATAAAACAACTGGGCGAAGGGTGCATCCAGATTGACACTAATGATAACTTTGGATCTCATCTTGCACAACAAATTCATAATTTTCTGAAAAGTCACAAATCACGAAACACTCTTTTCATTCAATTTGAGTTTTAAATCTTTAAGAAACTTTGTTTGGCATTAAGAAATATACGAGTAAGCTGTTAGTTCATCAATAAACTTCACTACTAACTTTATATAAGTTTCAACAGTTTCAGTTTGTTACGAGTTGGGTCCTGTCAGTACCTTGCCATTGATTAAAACTTAACTCGTCATCAAAATCAAGTTCTTCAAGCTCTTTAAGAAGAAATAGCTGTAAGGCATCTGTTCTTGGGCTACTCAAACATCTATGAACCATAAACTCATTTTTTGAAATGTCACAAACCACCGAAAAAACAAGTTTATTTATTATAATTTACTATTAAATTTTCTATTATAAACATTAAATAATTATAATAATAACTAAAATCATCATAATAATAATTAAAAGTAAAAGTAATATCAAATTTAATTTCCGTATAAACTGATATCTTTTTTTAGATTTCCTAACCTATAACGTACATTAAACACACTTATAACTGAAAACAAACCTTTTTCATTAAATGTTTATAAGTTAATCCCATTTCATTGCATATAAAAGAAGAACTGCATTTTGATGATAAACACATACACACACTGAGTGAGCACCTAAGGCTCCAACACACCGCTTAGGACACAGACTGCAAAATTTAGAAATTCCAAGATTAAACCCTCGATTTATAACTTTAAATTGGGTGTAAAAATCTTTCAGGTTACACAGTAGCAATTGTTTTTGTACTTGTATTCTGTTATTTTTTACTTTTCCAACACTTACATAATCTTTTTTACCAGACAATGTTCGTGAGTATTTATCATCTTCATAAAAACTTTGAATAATGGAGACAACATTAAGTGGAACACTTTTTCTAATTTTGTCCAATGCGAGTGAAAGTATGCCACTCTCTTGTTTCATACTACATGCTGTTCGAATAGCATTCACACTAACTTCAAAGCAGTTAGAAACATAGTTTCAGGAGTGTTAAATACGTTGTATACGGGTATATGAAAATGAACACTAGGAATATTTTTAGTAATAAATCTCTTTGTTATCATTAGCACTTTGTATATATACAAATAAGTTCTAGAAAACCGCCATCTTACTTTTAGCACGTTTTTCCGCTCTCTCGCTGTGACGTATTCAAAATGTTTTAAATTAAGAAATACCGTGTTACAATAAAGCCGCAAACACAACACCTCCACCAATAAGTTTTTTTTATTCACAATCCCGAAACCGTTTTGGCTTCTGTCGGAGTCGCCCTGACTTGCGTGATTCCACTGGTGTAATACTCGATTCAATCACGGGAGGACATTTGCTAGCCCCGTCCTCCTCTGTGTAACTTTGCATTGCATTGCTGGCTGTTGGTTCCTCTGTGTATGGTAGTTCTTTCGTGTTAGACGTACTTTGTTGCAGCGAAAACGGGTTTAGTAACGAATTTTGAAGTGGTGGTTGAGGGTTAGTGCTTTCAGGAAACGTGATTACGGGATTCGAATTGTATTCCAGTAAATCGGAAAATCGCAACCGTATTTGATCAATGTGTCGATGAACAACTACGTCGTCAGTTAAAATTTCAAAATTGACTGGTCCCTTTTGTTTTATAATCCGTCCCGGTATCCACTTCAGACCACTTCCGAAATACTTTACCATCACATTGTCCCCACAGTTGAACTGCCTCAAGTGTGTTTTCCTGATCCTGAACCTTTCTGTCCTTTCTTGTTTTTCTTCCACACCTTTTTTTAGATCCGGTTTTAGGCTCTGAAGCGCACTACGTAATTTTCTCTTCATTAAAAGCTCTGCCGGTGATATTCCGGTGGTCGAATGAGGGGTGATTCGGTATGCAAATAAGAATCGATTCACCGTAGTTTCGATAGAATTGCCTTGTCGAGCGGTCAACTTCTTCATCGCTTCCTTGAATGTTTGTACCGTGCGTTCGGCTTGCCCGTTCGAAGAAGGGTGATACGGGGCTGTAAAAATATGTCTTATTGAATTTCTTTTGACAAACTCAGCAAAGACAGCACTGCTAAACGAAGTTCCATTATCACTAACAATTACTTCGGGAATCCCATGAACCGCAAATATACCTCTCAATTGCTCAATGGTGTTTTCGGATTTGGCATTTTTCATCACTATTGCCTCAATCCATTTTGAATAAGCATCGCATACAATTAAAAACATGTGTCCTAAAAATGGACCTGCATAATCAAGGTGTATTCTACTCCAGGGTTTATTTGGATACTCCCAATGGTGTATTGGCGCACTTTCAGGGCTTCTTTGATGCATTTCACACAACCGGCATCGGTGTACCGTTTCCTCAATCGATTTGTCCATATTGGGCCACCACACGTAACTCCTCGCTAAAGCTTTCATGCGTACCACACCCGGATGGGCACTGTGTAACTCCTTTAATATCATCTCCTGTAACAATGCGGGTATTACAACCCGGTTTCCCCACATTAGTATTCCTCCTTCGACTCCTAACTCATATTTTCTAGCTACAAAAGGTTTAAACTCTTTTTCATTGGGAAACTGCAATCCACTAAGAACACCATCCAACACTCGG
The DNA here is from genome assembly GCF_038396675.1 of Hydra vulgaris. Classification (NCBI taxonomy): domain Eukaryota; kingdom Metazoa; phylum Cnidaria; class Hydrozoa; order Anthoathecata; family Hydridae; genus Hydra; species Hydra vulgaris. The sequence goes on from NC_088926.1 coordinate 29,639,916, forward strand.
CTTATGATTGGGTCTCGTGCTGAATGGATTTTGACATCTTTGGCTGAGACTGGCGTGCTGGATAGCTCCATCATTAAAATTATATTCTCTGCGACTGATGACTCGGTGCTTTTAATCGGCAATCTGCTCATGCAGTCTGCATTTCCATGTGTAGCCCCACTACGGTATTTTAAACAATAGTTGTAAGCAGAAAGGGTTAACGGCCAACGCTGAATCCTTGCAGCGGTCATGGCTGGAATAGGCTTTCCCTCTGCCAATAAACCCAACAAAGGCTTGTGATCTGTCACTAGAGTAAAATGTCGCCCATATAAATACTGATGCAATTTCTTCACGGCAAATATAATAGATAATGCTTCTTTCTCAATTTGAGAATAATTTCGTTCTGCTGTGGATAGCGTTCTGGATATGTAAGTAATCGGTCTTTCACTTCCCTCAGATGTGATGTGTGCCAGCACTGCTCCGATTCCATAAGGTGATGCGTCACAAGACAAGATTAGCTCCTTTTTTGGATCGTAATGTACCTATAATTTAGGCGAACATAATTCCGCTTTGGCACTGTCAAATGCTGTCCGTTCTTTCATGCCCCACAACCAAGGAATGCCTTTTCTGAGAAGCCTATGGAGTGGCTCCACAATTGTTGCTAGGTTTGGTAAATGTCTGTGGTAATAGTTGATCATGCCAAGAAACGATTTTACCTGGGTAGCGTCTTTAGGTTCAGGAGCATTCCTGATTGCGTTAAGTTTGTCCTCCAGCGGTACTACCCCATCCTTTGTTAATTTAAAACCTAGATATTCAACTTCGGGTGACATGAATACACATTTACTTTCCTTTAATTTTAGTCCTGCATTTTCTAGAATATGTAAAACCCTTTCAACGTTTTTCAAATGCTCCTCATCCGACCGGCCTGACACTAAAATGTCATCAACACGAACTTTGGTAAATGGCAAATTGCCAATTAGCTTCTCAATTTCTCGTTGAAAAATTCCAGATGCTGAATGCACCCCAAACTGTAATCGTGTAGGTTCAAATAGACCTCGATGAGTGTTGACTGTCAACAATTCACAGGAACTTTTATCAAGAAGTAATTGTTGATAGGCAAATGCTAAGTCCAGTTTTGTGAACTTTTGTCCGCCGGCCAAAGTTGCAAATAAATCTTCTGTCCTCGGTAGGGGATAAAAATCGCATATTTCTGCCTGATTTACAGTCTGTTTATAGTCTCCACATAATCGAATGGTGCCATCTTTTTTTAGGACTGGAACAATTGGAGCTGCCCAACGGGAATGACTTACCGGTCTGTAGATGCCCGAAGATATCAATCTATCGAGTTCTGTATTCACTTTTTCTAATAAAGCATATGGTATAGGTCGTGCTCTGCAAAACTTAGGTTTTACATTAGGCAGCATAGGTATGTGCACCACTTTATCCTTAAATTGTCCCAGCACATTTTGGAACACTGTAGAATATTTTTTAACGAATGTATTTATCATTGATGAATTTGGACTTCTTGGATTCCTGAGCTTGCATGAAATATTTTTTCCCTAATTAATTTTAATTTTTCTCAGCCAGTTCCTGCCAATCAATGAAGGTCCTCTACCTGGAGTGATTATTAAAGTTAACACATTAGTCTGCCCATTTATTTTGACCGAAAGCTCAACTTTCCCCACTGGTGATACTACTTTCCCAGTGAATGTCCGCAAAAAAGATTTGGTTGGATAAGCTTCCTTGCTCGTGAGTCCTTTCTTTTGCAAGCTCGTAAATGTTTCTAGACTCATTACTGACACAGATGCTCCAGTGTCGAGTTCCATTTGTGTACAAATACCTTCAATTTCCACGTCAATCATGATTGGTTTCCTTTTACTCGACTTGTTTTGAATGCGATATAGCTCTTCTTTATCTTGATTTACATTAATCTCGTCTATCTTGTGTTGGGTTGTTGTACTTTTAGACACCCTTTTCTTTTTACGACATTTCCTTGTGGTGTGTCCCTTGTTGTGGCAAAAAAAACACTCCTGATCTTTCAAAAAACATGTCTCTGGATTATGTTTGCCTCCGCAACGAAAACATTCACGCTCAAAATGCCTTTCTGATTTGATTTCAACTTTATTGATTGCTGCTGGGCTGGTAACGTTTTGATGGCATTGAATTATTGCTGCTTGATTTGCTGCTGCTTCCATGGTTAGTACAATGTCTAATGTTTTTTGTAAAGAAAGGTTAGATCCTTCACTTAGTAGTCTCCTCTGAATTCGAGAGTCGTTAATCCTACACACTATTCTGTCTCGTAGCATTTCATCCAGTGTATTTTCATAAGCACAATGGGTGGTCAAAGCTCTGAGATCAGCAATAAATGTTGCTACTGATTCACTAGTGTCTCTATTTCTTGAATTGAATTTGAAACGTTCGGCTATTGGATTTGGGGTTGGGCTCTTGTGGTTGCTCATCAACCTGCATAACTCAGCGTACGATCTATCGCTCGTTTTTCCCGGTGCTACCAAAGACTTGAACAACTTATATGTCACATGTCCACATGAACTCAAAATGATAGCTCTTTGTTGCTCCTCATTAATAATGTCGTTAGCAATAAAGAA
>NC_088926.1:29647500-29652500 GCF_038396675.1 Hydra vulgaris
GATAGTTAGGCAAATCAGATCGTTCTCCAAATATTTTGAAGCAAGGGATAACAGATGCCGCTTTCCAGCAGGCCGGAAAACAAGACTCCCATATGCAGTTGTTGAATAGTTTTGAGAGTATAGACGACAGCTCCGGAAAACACCTCTGCAAGTATGTTGTCCCGGTCACAAGCTGTAGAAGAGTCTAGGCAAGAAGTCACTTTAAATACAGAAGCTGGAGTGATACGAATATCAAGCAATGGATCAAACTGCTTTTTTGCAATATCAGGTAAAATGCAACTAGTGGAATCAAGAGATGATATTAATGAAAAGTTTTTAGCCAACAATTCAGCTTTGTTTTTAGGTGTGGTGACAAAGTCTGAACCATACAAGAGAGATGGAATTAAAGATTTGCCCTTATTAATAATATTATTAAAGATTCTTCAGAAGTCACGAAAGCCTAATTTTTGAGATGAGATACGAGGTTTCATGACCTGAGAATAGTGGGCTTTGGCGTTAGATAAAACCTTTTTACAATGGTTTTTAGCAGTAATAAACAGACGTTTGTTTTCTGGAGAATTGTTTTGCTGATAGATATTGCATTCGATTGGCAATTGCAGCAGCGCAGTGTGAGAAAAACCATTGATGAGAATGAGGCTTGACCTGGAATTGTCGAGAGGAACAAAAGATTTTATGCCAGCCTGAATACATGAAGTTATGTAAGAAGCACATATATCAACAGGAAGACGAAATATTTCTACCCAAGTGCCATCACAGAGAAAATCACGGAAAGAATCCCAGTTAGCTTTAAGGTAGTTGTAAGAGGTACAATAATAGGGGGATTCAGGTAATGAAAAAGAATGAGATATTCGTTTTAGAGAGATCAAACTGTGATCAGAAGCACCTAAGGGTAAATGTGGATTGACTGAGCACTGACTAGGATTAGAAGCAAGACATAAGTTGAGCAGAGAAGGTAAATGATTTAGGTTGTCTGGAAAGCGAGATGGAAAGTTGAATATTTGAGTTAGAGATTGAGAAAGGCAAAAGTTTTGAACTTAAATAATGCAACTCATATAATGAATTGCCTAGTCATAAAATTGAGACATAAGCAAAACTCATGCATTGAGTCAAAAAGATCCAGCATTCAATGTCCTAAACCGGAAACAATGAATTAAAATTACAATTGCACCAGCCTAATAGATAAAGAAGGGTGTGAGGCTGGTCAACAGATAGAATCTGTTTACCCCTTAAGTCTTTGCCTAGAAGGCCTTTTACATGACAGTTGCCAGATGTATTTAACATCTGCCCAAGATAAGTATTTTTATCAAGACACCATCTCTAGCCTTTACTTATTGAAGAGCCCTAAGGCAGGGAGTGTTTTATGTTGGAGTTACCATCTCTTAGCCTTTTCCTAAAAAGGCGTATTCTATAAGGCAGCTTGACGTGAAGCAGATTGGTTACATTTTACCAGTAGCAGGTTAACATGACCTGACCGAAATATATTATATATATATATATATATATATATGGGTCATTCCATGCCAAGTGGTGCAAATTTTAATGAGGTCCCTCATGGACCATCTCAGATTTTCTTGAAATTTTTTAATTTTGTACATATATATGTTAAAAGCATGTTTTGAAAATTTTAGATCAATATCTAATATGGTTCTTGAGAAAACGCTATTTAAGTAGTGGGCTATTTTGCATAAAATTTCATTCTACAAGAAAAAAGGGTTTTTTCATCATTTTTAACAGCCAATAACTTTTGAACAAGTTAGTTTTATACTTCAATTATTATAAGATAGCAAGTGTGCTGTGGATACTTTGAAAAAAGAAAAAAATATTATTTCTGGCATCTTAACTTTTTCCATAATGGCGGGCTAAAGTTAATTTTTTTGTTTTAAAAATAAATTTTTTTGTGAGTTTAAAGACCTTAATCTTAAAAACTAGTTACAAAGTTAATACAAATCAAATTGCTTGCTGATCTACATGTGGTGGATAAACATTTTTAAAAAAATCAGTTGATTAAAGAGCTGCATTCAAAAATTATAGGTCTCCAAAATAAGTCAGATCGAGATTTTCGTAAAATTGATCTGTGATGCAAAGCATCTGTTACCTAAGATGGCACTTTTTTTTTTATAAAATTTTTTATACGCATCAATTAAAGACTGTTAATTAATAAAAACCAAAAAAATTAATGGGCGCTTATTTATAACCCCCAAAAGGTAGTCTCTAAAAGTCAGGTAAATTTTCCATAAAAAATTATTACTTTTTAAAAGTTTAGTTATTGTTTCATTTAATTCTATATTACTAGTATGTCAATCTAAAAAGTACTAATAAAACCAAATAAATTGTTGTATTTTAGAACTAATTAATAATAAGTAATATGCCTGAGCTTTCTACTTGCTGTATTGGTAAAGCATTAAATGAACAGTGCTATCTATCTAATAAAAGTAAACGCTACCAAGAACTGTCTAAACTAAACCAAGAGCTTATTTCTTTGAGAAGCAAAATAAATCCCATAGATTTTATTTGTAGCTATCACGAGAAAGTTTACTTGTCGAGGTATGAGAATGAACATCGCAGGTAATGTTGTAATCCGTTGAACAAGCACGCAAAAAATATGAAAAGTAAGTTTCAATATTTAATATCTTAATTTAATAAAAATACCTTAATAACACTAAATAAATAACAAAAAAATATTTAATAATTATTTCCGTTATTTTTTAGATTCTCTTAGAGTTATCAGTCTTTCATATGCCAAAGATTTTGGTTTAATACCTGGTCAAAAAATTTGCACTAGTTGCAGAAAAGTTCTGAATTGCTAACATAATACAAAAGAAAATGAACTCCAAGAAAAAGAAATTTATGTTGACAACCATACATTAAAAGAAGATTTTAATTCAAGTATTGCAAGTTTTGGATGCTCACCTCTAAAACTTGTTTCAAAAAAAGATAGAGTTGCATATGGAAAGCGTAAAATTGATAGCGTAAGAGCTCATACACAAAAGGCTGTTGCCAATGTGCTAGGTTTAGAAATAGCTGCACTTTGTGGAATTGAATCACCCTCAAAAAAATGTTTGAAAAAAACAAACACAGATTTAGACAATATTATGACTCAAATTAAGTCAAAATTCGAAAAAACATTGTCGAATTCTGAAAAAATCACACTTCTTACACTCACTCCAGACAGTTGGTCAATAGAGAAAACTCAGAAGTTTTTTTTTACTTCAAAAAGATCTGTAGTACAAGCCAGAAAATTAGGTAAAAAAAGTGGAATACTATCAAAACCTTCTCCAAAATCGGGTAGAAAGCTAAGCGAAGATGTAATTACAGAGGTTGTTCATTTCTACGAATGCGATGAATATTCAAGGGTTTGTCCAGGAAAAAAAGAGTTTGTTTCAGTTAAAGTAGATAGTAAAAAGCAACATATCCAAAAGCGCCTTCTACTAGTCAATATGAAAGGGCTACATATTGAGTTTAAAAAGAAATATAATTATCTTAAAGTAGGATTTTCAAAATTTTGTGAGCTAAGGCCCAAGTGGTGCATTCCTGTGGGTGGTGCTTCTGGTCTGCATGCAGTTTGTGTTTGCCAGTACCATCAAAATGTAAAGCTCCTTGTACAGAAAATTCCTGGAATTTCTGATTACAAAATCTTATTTAAATTAATGGATTGTAGCATTGAAAATAGAGATTGTATGCTGCATAGCTGAGATAAATGTCCTGCTAAAAAGGTTTTGTTAGACTACATTGACACTTTGTTTACAGAAAAAGAAATTAGTGAAGTTAACTTTTATCAATGGCAAAAATCAAATTACCAATGTACTTTAGTACCAGCAACTCTACCTTTAGATGAATTTATTGAAATGGTTTATGAACAGTTAGATAGTTTACGAGTGCATCATTTTATATCAAAAAGTCAAGCCACCTACTACCAACACTTGAAAACTAATTTAAAAGAAAATCAAGCTTTGGTTCTTCTTGACTTTGCAGAAAACTATAGTTTTCTAATATAGGATGCAGTGCAAGGTTTTCACTGGAATAACAGCCAAGCAACTGTGCACCCCTTTGTTGCGTATTTTATAAAAGATGGAAAACTTGATAGTCAAAGTTATTGTGTTATATCAGATCATCTGAAACATGGAACAGATGCTGTTCATTGCTTTATCGGTAATGTTATTGATAAACTTAAACAATTACAAACATTTGAACACATTATCTATTTTAGTGATGGAGCTGCATCACAATATAAAAATTACAAAAATCTTATCAACTTATGCTACCATAAACACGATTTTGACATGACTGCAGAGTGGCACTTTTTTGCAACATCGCATGGTAAAAACCCTTGTGATGGTGTTGGTGGAACAGTGAAACGTCTTGTTGCACGAGCCAGTCTACAATCACTAAACGATCCTATTGACACACCAAGCAAAATGTACAGCTGGTGTGTTCAACACGTCAAAGGAATATCTTTTTTTTTTGTTGACAAAGTTTCAATAGAAACACATACTACAAACTTCAATTTGGAAGAGAGATATCGTTCTTGTTCGACAATACCTGGGACACGAAACCACCACAGTTTTATCCCAATGTCACTTACCTAAATAAAAATAAGAAGAGTCTCATTTGATATTATTTGCACTAATGTGGATTTTTCTACTTGCAGAATTTATATTAATAAAATTTCCAGTTACTCACCAGGAGAATATGTGGCCTGCGTTTACGATGCTCAATGGTATTTAGGAAATATTCTTAGTATTTCAGAAGAGCATCAAGATCTTAACATGAAATTCATGAGAAAGTCTTTATGTAACAAGTTTACGTGGCCATGCAGAGATGATCTTTGTTGGGTACCTCTAATGCATATTTTATGCAAAGTGCAATCTCTTAAAGTCCAGTCAAACAGTGGAAGATTTTATAGTATTGACTTAAAAGAAATCAATGAGATTATTTTATTATTTGAGAAATTTAATTTTTTGTAAATTTTATTATTTTTGTTTATTTTCTTAAAAACATTT
>NC_088926.1:29657500-29697500 GCF_038396675.1 Hydra vulgaris
CATAACAGTTCTTTTTCCATACTTTGTTGTTTAGTACTCATTTTAGCTTGCCATCCCAATTAACAAACAATGTTTCGTCAGTTTTAAAAGTCTTTTTATAATTTTCACTGAAATTCTTTCTTGATTTTTGTCTTGCGCTTTGCATCTATAAATTGCTCACATTGTAATTATCTGGATCTTCTCCTAGATTTGTAATTGTTGGAATCAAATGAAAAAGGCTGATTGGTCACTGATCATAACAACATCCAATGAGGAAAGTAGGTTTTCATATATAATCTATTTTTTTTTACAAGAATCAACATCAAAAAGTGCCACTTTTTGATGTTGATTCTTATTTTTATTTGGTGTTGATTTATTTTTTCTTCTGTGGATGCAGGTGTATTACTACAGTAGCTGCTGCTGCTTGCAACAATTACTGTTTCATCTAATGAATAGAATTCAAGTGATTTTTTCATAAACATTTATTAGTGTTACTTAGCCATTTCAAATCATTGTTCCCTAAGTTTTTTAGCCATTTCATCGTTTTTCCCTTTCGACCTTCCCTTTCTAACTTTCTCTTTCTCTAAGGATTTTATCTTTCTCTTTCTCTAAGGAGAACTTTGATTTTTTTCTTTTGCTTTTCTTTAACAATTTCCATTCAATGTACAGTTTATTGAAATTCTTCACAACATTGCATTTCAAGGAGGTTAGTATTCCTGCTCTTTCCACACCTCTAATACATCATAAACAGTAAAAGTTAATGCTTCTCTGTCAGTTTCTTTGCAGACATTATTATAATTCATCAATAAAGAGATTACTTCTCTTTTTAATTGTAGACAAGTTGGATTCAATTTATCTATTTGTTGACCTATTAGCGGATATCTGTTATACTTCTTATTTCCATATTTAATTACAATTATTAAACTGCAATAATATATACAATATATAATAATACAATAAATAATAATACAAGCAGAAAAATTTAGACTTACAGAACATAATTTTACTCAAATTTTTATAATGGTACATATTTTTAATGTAAGGGCCTAAAGGGCTGCCCTTGAATAAATCTTGTCATCCTTATGGCTTAAACTAAGAAATATAAAACAAACAACAAGGGTTAATCTTCAAACCTGTTGGCCTATTAATAATTGTGTAAAAGCAATCTCATAAAACATGATTATAATATGTACAATGTTTTTATATCAAATTAAAACAAATGAAGGGATCTTTCTTAGATTGTCATCTTTTTTGCATTACTCTAATATATACTTTTATATAGTTTCAACAACATGTTTCGATTATATAATAATCATTCTCAAGTATAAAATTGTTAAATACAAAAAATATTTAATATTTAATATGTAATGTGAATTAATGTAAAATCAAAAATTAATTTTATTTGTTCTGCAAACATGAAGAATAAAAACACGAAAAGTTTAAACCCTAAGTCATAGAATAATGGAAATTATAGATAATTAATTTAATAAATACGTAATAGAAAATGTCAATTAGAGGTAGCGTGATAGCGTGTAATTGCAAGTCTGTTTATTAAGATTAGGTTTTTTCCACATAATGTGTAATGCTTCTTTGATTTTTGACTGTGAAGTTTACGCATAGTCTAATACTAAAAAAAGTCTTTATTGGCTACATTAAAGCAACTAGTTTTTGAATAAATATGTTGATTTATAGGAGAAGTTTTTTGTAATTTTAAATGTTCTTCAATTTTTTTACTAAAATGTCAAGTGTTTTGACCCACATAATGAGCATAAGGGATCGTCCATAAATTACGCAACTCAAAGTTTATTTTAAAAGAAAGAGTAGGAGATCTTATAATTTCAGGGTTCCTACAGAGTCTGTTTTCCTGTTTTTTTTTCTGTTTTTTCTATTTTGGCCTGTTTTCTTGTTTGTTTCCTGTTTTTAAGGCATTAGCCTGTTTTTTTTTAAAAGTCTAATAATGTTTATATATAAAATGATATATTTTATAGATTTTGGAGGCAATCAAGATAAAAAGTTTTTCAAACAAAACTTACTAATTTTGTTTTAGGTTTAATATCAGCCATTACTTAACATAGTTTTAATATCTATTTTTTTGAAATAGAATATTAAACCATATAAATGTTATAAATTGAATTTTCGAATTACTTTTGTTTTGTTATGTTAAACATGAATAGCTAAATTATAGAAATAATTATGAAAGTTTGTTTTATTTTTAAATGAAGTTTTCACTTCATTTAAAAATTAAATAAACTTGATAAAAAAATTATTTGGAATGAGTTGAAATGTTTGCCATTTACATTTCAATTCAATGAAACAACTACATCACAGACAAAAAAAACAATATGATGCTTATGCCACATACCATTCTAATCACTTTCAGCAAATAATAACTTGGGGACATTGTTTGTAGGAAGGTGTACTGGAGAAGACCTTCTTGGTCATTTTAAAAAGTTATTAGTGAAAATCCAGCTGCAACCAGAGTAAATTATCTCTATTAGTATGAACAGTCCCAATGTCAATAAATTGTTCTTAAAAAAATTAGAAAATGATTTTGAAAAAAAAAGAAAAATTCATTATCAATGTTGGGTCATGGCCGCTCCATACAGTTTCCAATTCTTTTTTGGAAGGTTTGAAATCGTCGATTTCTGAGGATATTGATTTGGACCAATTTGCACAGTTTTTTAAATTTTCTGCAAAAAGAATTTAAGAATATTTTACTGTGGAATTATTTACTGAGCTCCAAGGTCAACGAATGTTGAGACATATCTTTACTTGTTGGATAAGCATTCAAGACAAATTAGTGAGGGTAATGGAGCAGTTTGACAATTTGTGAGAATGTTTTTTAAAAGTTCTACCAAATTAAAAAGAGTTCAATGGTAAAGCAGGTGTTGTAACAACTGAAAGGTACATTCGTATTAAGAAAGCACTAAATAATAAAATGTTGCCTGTCATTGTATACTCTGTCATCTTTATTGCTCATGATTTCAAAGGTTTCACAGTTGCATTAAAAACAAAACAGTCAATGATTACAGTCCTGTTTCCAAAGATGCAGAACCTTCTAAAGAAATTTTTCTCAAATTTTGTTATTGATGATGTTATTCTGCAACTATCCAAACGGTTAAAACCTATATCAAAGTTGAAACCCTTGACTTAAATAATGTTGAGATTCACAAGGTAACATGCATTTCTTATGAGTTACATTTTATTTTAGTTTTTTTTTTTAATTTAAAAATCGACTACACTAGAATGTTATTTTTAGGATAAACATTTTGTAATGTTTTTAGAACAAATGTGAACTTGGTAAGAAAACTGCTTTGGAGCTTGAATCTCTTGATGGCCTTGTTAGCAAGAAAGTTGTTGGTTTAATAAAAAAACTTTTTGTCCAAAAGCAGTACTTACCTATTGACGAATATTTCGCTGGATATTCAAGTGAATTTTATTTATTAACACTTGTCATTTAGCTTAACATTTGTGTTTATATGTGAAGCAACATACTTACATCCTAAGAAACGTGATGACCTGAAAGCAGTTGATGCAATTGACCATTGACAATTATCAAAAGAAGTATTTTTAGGCTTAGACTCTTTGTTTCATAATGTCTTTAAGAAAACATTTTCAAAGTTTGACTTCTGCGATATTGTCAAAATAGGGTTTCAAGAATTTCAAAATGATTTTTTAAAGAAAGAAGAAATTTCTCTTTAAGTTTCTATAACATGTCCTTCATATTGGGCAATTTGTTATGGCCAGTATGGAATATCGGTTACAGTGCTGTCAATGTAGATATTAAAGAATATTGGAAAAAGGTAAAGTAACGTTTATTTTATAGGATTTTTATAATGCATATAATATTTTTTGTTTTTTTTAGTGAAAATAGATGATAGACTTGATTCAACTAGCCCACTATCCTTCATTTCATAACTAATTGGTATAGTTATTTTACTAGATTTGCTATTTGAAAGCCGAAAATGGCAATGCAAAGAACTTTCACCTTGCCAATTTGGCATTAACAGTTTTACTTCTGCTACATGTAAATTCAGATTCAGAAAGAGGATTTTCTATCAACAAAATTTTACTCGAGGTAAATTTACACGAATTAATTGTTTTGTGCTGTCCTTATGATAAAAAAATGATTTTTATGACAGTTTGGTCAAAATGCTAGTTACCATTAGTTATCATAGTTTTTATTATTTATTTCTATTTAGAAACATGGCAATCATCTGTGAAGATACCCTCAAGTCAATTGTAATCATTAAAGACTTCATTATTCAAAGTGGTGGTTCAGAAGCTATTAAGGCAATGATTGATGGATGCAAAAATTTTCGTTCAACCTATAAAAAATACTTGGTTGAGAAAAGGAAAAATGAAGTAGTTCTTCAAGGTAAAAAAAGAAAAGGAGGTTATTTTTTGAGTGATTTAAAAAAAAAAGTTTAATTTAAGCTTCTTAAATATATAAATAGAATAGCTTCATCGATTTTAATTTCTTTTTCCATTACACTTGATAGAAAAATAAAGCTTGAAGATTTGAGCACTCCACAAAACAGTTAAAAAAACAATTAGATTCTGTCAAAAAAATGTTGGGCGAGGGAAATGAACTATTAAAAGTTTTTGCATGCAAAAATTGCATGAGTTGTACTCCAAGAAAGCCAGCAAAAAGTAGAGTTGGGACAGAAACTTAAATTAATTGCAGAGTTGGATATGGAAAACTAATTGCAGAGTTGGATATGGAAAACTAATTGCAGAGTTGGATATGGAAATAGAAAAGAAAAGAAAACTAGAATTAAAATAATGAAAGCCTGTATTTGTAAGAATTGAAAGCATTACTATTTTTTCTATTTTTAAAAGTAGAAAAATAGTATTGTTTTCATTTCTTTCGTTAAAAAAGTTTGAAATAAAAGTTAAAGAATAAAGTTTAAAAGTATAAATTATAAAATAAATAAAAAAGTTTAAAAGTATAAATTATAAAATAAATAAAACATAAGATAGTTATTAAATATGAAAATAAGATTCTTAAATTATAATTAACTATAAGTTATAATATAAGTATTAAGATAAGTTAAACGCAAATATTATATATAAAAAGTAAACTCCTGGTTAAATAGAGCATATACACATCTTGCGATGCTTTTATGCTCTATTAAGTTTTATTTATTTTTTGTTTTTTGAAATTTGATATCGTCAGTCGTACACTAAGCATCATATTTGTTTCAGGGCTAGTTTATACCATATATGTATAAATACATATAAATATATATATATATATATATATATATATATATATATATATATATATATATATATATATATATATATATATATGTAGTTAATCCATTTTAAAATGTGTTCTACAAATAGAGTGCTCAATGTTCTTAAAAGAACAGAGCAATTATAAATTAGTAGAAAATCACTTAACAAAAAATTATCTCATTTAACACTGTGTTTCATCAATAAAGACTCATCAAAAAAAATTTCTGATGAGTCTTTATTGATGAAACACCTTGTTAAATGAAATAAATTTTTGTTTAGTGATTTTCTACTAATATATATATATACTTATTCTAGATGTAGACAAATCTTTTTAAATATTTCTTTTTATATTTTGATTTGTTATTTTGTATACATATATATTGTGGAATTTGTTTTGTAATAAAAAAATATTTGAAAAAAAGGGAAGAAAGTTGGGGAGGGGTTTAGTTTTTCAAAATTTGTCATATGTTTATAGGAGGTTTATCCTCAACATCTCTGAAAGGGATGGCCCATAAATTACGAAACGCTAAATTCAACAGTAAACAAAATGAAAATGATTATAAGTTTTCCATCGCAGAGCCTCAACTCAAATAATAAAACAAAACAACCCATTAAGTTTAATTAAAATTACAGGGTTCCAACAGGGTCATTGGTAAAAAAAAGGCCATTTTTTTAAAAAAAACAAAACTTTTGAGGCGTAAAAAACAAGATTTTTCTTAGAAAAGCAGGCTATTTTGTGACACAATTTAAAATATATTATTTAAAAAAATGATGAATGAACAAGTAAAAACATTTTAAAAACTGCAAAAAACTGTATATATATATATATATATATATATATAAATATATATATATATATGTATATATATACATATATATATATATATATATATATATATATATATATATATATATATATATATATATATATATATATATATATATATATATATGTATATATATATATATATATATATATATATATATATATATATATATATATATATATATATAAATTATGTTAGTGTATTCTACAAACAGAGTGCTCATTGTTCTTAAAGAACAGGGCAATAATAAATTAGTAAAAATACTTATTTAATATTTTCTTTTTTCTACACAGTGTTTCACCATCGGTAGGATCTTATTACCTTTCTCAAGTATAAGGCAGAATTATTTTGTGGCGTTAGAATTATAGGATTCTATCTCCATTTTTGAACATTGTGAGAATTTAAATTTCGATTTTTAATTATCTAAATGTTTTACAGTTATTATTGTTTTTATTGATAAAATACATGTTTTTTATGTTATTTATGTTTTATAATTAATCTTAAATTATTAATTTCATAATTTTCAAACTGCTTGACCACAAATTAATTGTTAACTCCAACTTTATTAAGTAAGGTTAAATTTGACAATGAAAAAGCAAAAACTTACAATTTTTAAGTTATATAAATAATAATAGAAAGATTAATATATTAAAATTATATAATTTTAAACACAAAAGTAATATTATAAATAAAAACAGAAAATTAAAATAAAAGAGGTAGAACCTTATTATTCTTATATACTGATATGCTATTTTGTCATATACTAATTTATATTACTTTATAAATAATAAATAATATGTATTCTAAACAATAAATTTAACTAATTTAATATTTTGACCTTTTACTTTAACAAATTTAACAAGTTTTTATTTTTAATTTTAAAAATTTAAGAGATTATGACAAGTTTTTCTTATTTTGATTGCTTAGAACAGGCAGCCAATCTTCAATCTGATCTCAACTTTGTAACAGATTGGACTCACAGTTGCCTAAAAATTTCAACTCCAACATTACTCAGTTATTTACTGTGAACAAATTTTGCAATAATGTCGATATTCCTATAATAATGTGAGGCAAACCTCTCACTGAGTCCTCTTCCTTATATCTTATTGGGTTATCGTTTACTATTGACCTTTCATGAAAACCTTATATACAATTGATTACTAAATTAGCATCTGCTAAGATTGCTTATTTTTGTTGTGTTTACTATTTTACTCCTGATTCCATTCTCTATCTCTACATTTTTCTTATTCGTTTGTTGTTTGGAACTTGCTCTAATCTTTATGTTTTCTTGTCTCATACAACCTACAACTTTTTAGGTCTTCTGTCAAGCATTACCTTGCTCGATATAGCTGTGTTCTTTTTTTTTCTAGTAACTCCCAACTTAATAGTGGTTGCTTGCAGACTTGTTGAGATTGAATCAAAAATAAATAAATATATATATATATATATATATATGTATATATATATATATATATATATATATATATATATATATATATGTATATATATATATATATATATTAATTTATATATTCGATATCAAATTTAGGTATAGAAACGGATGTTATTTGGGTTTTTTTAACTGATTTACACTCAAATTACTATGGTTCACCTACTATGCTTATAACTAAACAAGTTGCTAAAATATTAAATGGAAGAATAGGAAACTACCAAGAACCTCTAGGTTTTTTTATTATTGTATTTGTTGATGTTAAGTTCTTGTTGTTGTTATGATTATAAAATGAATTGTTATAAAAAGTTATAATTGGCTTTAACTTGTGCTTTTAAATTTTTTTAAATTAAAATTATAATCAGATGCAATATTAAAGATCAAGATTTATGGATAGGTCATTATTTGTAAAGTTCTACAATATCAAAATTTGGAATTAAACATCAAGTTATTAGTATTACTCTGACGCAATTAGTTATACAATATTTTTCATAAATAACATAAATGCTTTTATTTTTTTTCTGTTACAAATTTTGATGGAAATTGGTTATCTGATTAATTTTTTAATACATAGTGTACACTATTTTACATTAAAAAATGTGTTCCAGTTTGTTGCAGGTCTTTTTTCCAGTAATATATTCAGCATGTAGTTAAATTGATAGGTCAAAATCTTCATGATTACTCTGATGCTGGGAACATGTGAACTTGGAATTTGCACAACATGCCTCATTTTCTACTGGTTTGCTCAACTTTCTTTTTTTGGCAAGTAGAAATCAATCTTGACTTAAAATATCTTTTAACTTTTGGTTGAATAATGGCTAGAGATACCGTCTTAATAAAAAGACTCATCCAGAGTAGATGTTAACTTTATCCTGCTATTGCCTTGTAAAAGGCTACCTTGGTTAAGACTAGAGGTAAGCAAGAACTTACTGTTAAAATTTCCTATTTGTCTAATGTTGGTATCACTGTACACCTGTGTTACAATACTCATACATTTATTTTTCCCTGCCCAAAATTTGACTCTACTTGTAGGTTCTTGCTAGTAGCTATGCAATAGAGTAAATTTCCTGATACTATAATTGATATAAAAAAAAAAAAAAATCAAAAAGCATAGTTCTATGTAAAGTTAAATTTTAATTTTAGTTTTTTATTTATTTTATGTTTTTTAGTTTAAAATGATGTGGTAGTAAAATTAACACTTTTAGATTGATTTTTTGATTTTTTTAAATATTTTATACATAATACTTAAAAAAAGTTACAATTGTAACTACCCAATGTTTCAATTTGTTTACCAAGCATCTTGTTGAACAGAGAATTATTAAAAAATTTTCATTTGGCCTCTCTTTTCTCTTCTCTGAAAGCAAAAAGGTCTAGTACAGAAATGTTTTGTAATAGAGAGCATAAATAATCTACATGTGCAGCTATCTTGCAGTTTTTCAGATTTATTCAAATTCTGATGCTGCCTCTGTCTATATATATATATATATATATATATATATATATATATATATATATATTTATGTTACTAGTATGATCAATTATTTATTGTTTCCTTCTTTGTTAGCTTTAAGATTTCCAAAAACTTTTATGTTACTTTTGGGGTACCATAAAGTTTCATCCTTAGTCCTGTATTATTCCTTATCTTTATAAATAATCTTAATGATAATTTTATTTCAAAAATGGCCCTATTTTTTAATTACACAACAGTATATTTCAGTTGTAAACAAAAAGTCCTTTTGTAATCACTTTTTGATTATTTAAAACAAGCAGCTAATCTTTCCTCTACACAGTGGGCCAGAACTCACATTAACTGGACAAGAGTAATATATTTTTATAAAATGCTTGTTAGTGGACCATTATTGTTGTATAATCTAATTTGATAAATGTAAGTTGATTGGTAACATTTATTTTCATATAATGGTTGCTCTGGGAAGCCATATTGCACAACAACTACACTTTTACCTTAGTTACATGAAGGAAATTTCAATATATAAAATGAAAAATAAATTTAACGAAACATCAATGTAAAAGATCCAAAATTATGACACGTGAGCTATGGAGAATAATATTTGTAGCTAGAAACATATACGGAACAGGACAGCAGAAAAATTGAAACAGAAACACAATTTAAATAACATCAGAAAAAACGTAGCAATATAATATATTTATACAAAATCTTCAAGTGGTACTTCTTCCAGTAGCTCCAGCACACTATCTGGAAAGTCTTCCTTTTTAGGATGATGTGGTGCTCTCGAATCACTAATGATAGGATCAGATGAACGCATCAATCTCCTTATCAAGTCTTCATTTGTTTTAGAATGGCATTTTTTTGAAAAAGACTCCTGTAACTTCTTGAAGTCCTTGTTACATGCTTCTTGTGCATTCTCACTGAGCATGCCAATTGGCAAAGCCATCTGATCCACAACTTGTCATCCATGAATAAGAATTCGGTGCAGGCATTGTGGGATGTGGTACCGTAGATACTGGTTATTATATCGTTCAGCTGTTTGGATGTAGAAGTCTCTAAACCAAGATTAATCAATAACATATCCTGATAATAATGTACATAAAATAATATGCAACATCTTAATGACGCTTACATCTAGTCAGAGAATTTCAGCAGTCTTTTCTGCATCATTGTTGCACCATTCTCATTGTTGTTGCTCAAAGAAACTATTATTACTTGATTCCCTCTTACTACAGGGTTCTAACAATTCTGAAAATCCTGAAAAGACCTGAAGTTTGAATTGTGTCCTGGGAATTCCTGAAAAGTCCTGGAATTTCTTAATTTGTATTCAAAATCCTGTAAAAGATCAAAAAAAAATCAACTTTAAGTTGAAAATTTCCCAATTTTGAGTTGAAAATTTTTTTACTGTTTCGATTATTTACTAAACAAGCCATAAAATTAAAATGGGACATTGGAACATCATGAAATTTTATTGTATTGTACCTATATAGTATGGCTATCAATTTATAAAATTTCAAGCAGATATCTTGCTTGGTTATAAAGTTATAGGCCAAAACGTTTTGCAAAATACATTACATTTTGACAGTGTTGGTACCAAAAGTTTTTAGTTTTGATAAAAAAAATTTGTCTGATTGCCCTGAATTTTTGTGTGCATACTCTACAAGTTATAAGCAACAAGTTTTATTAACACTGTTTTGGAATTAGGACCATTGCTGAAAAACTGTGGCCACAAAATCATTTATAACCACAAAATCTCCTCATAATATGGATTATTCAATTTTTGAATGTTTTGACCAACTCTGGGGAGTTTGTCAAAACACTCAAAAGTTTTTGAAGTATTTGCAACCCTGAGCAGTTATCTATGTAAAATATAATGAAATGCATGTACACATAACAAATTTGGGGGGTTTAGCAAAATAAGATTTTATAATAGTAGATTTTTTAAGTAATTCGCTCTTTTCATTATGTCCGTATGAATTTTATTCAGAAAAAGCATTACAGAGGCCGTTTGAGTTAAAAATTGAACCCAATGTGAGCAATAGACCAAGGATAATTAGTGTAAATTTTGCTTGAAATCTGACTGGTAGTTTTTGACACAGACAACTTTTACCGAAAAAAGAAATGTACGGCATTCCCTATTTTTTTGTTTAAGCGACTTTACAGGTTAATCCATAAATAAATCACTTGTTATTGTTTTCAAAAATTTAATTTTATTGCATTTGGAATTAATTTCTTTCTTTAACAAAACTACAACTATCAAGGTAAGATTCTTTTTTTACATTTTCAACTTCTGAGGAAAGTTTTTGGTCTATGGAAATGTTTTTTCAGCGAAAAAAGTAGGAAGAGGTAAAAAGTATTGTATTTTATAAGTATAGTGCGCACTTTTATTACAAAAAAATGATATCAAAGAAAAAGGTGCACACTTTAAAAATAATATTTGTTTAATAGATGTATTCCATATTTATTGTTAAGAAAATTGAGTGTGCACTATACTCATTTGCAAACTATACTATATAAAATACTGTTAGATGACAAGTGGGTGAATGAACTAAAGAGAGAGTAGATATGAAAATAGTTTGCTTTTATATCAAAACTATTTTAATCCTAATAAATATATTTTAAAGCTCTGAAATTAAATTATTTTAAATTTTTTGACAGAGTATTGCTTAAATTTTAGACCAATCTTCAAATAAAAGGTTCACCCACACTTTGGTGACCGTCCATATTTCTGCATACAGGTAAAGTTTCGATTCGTTTCAATTGCATCTTTTCAGTAACATCAATTATATTTTGGCTTATAAGTCTACAAACTTTTGCCTTTTTTTTTTTTAATTCATTCCTTTTACACAACTAAGAGATTTAAGTTTAAATTTCAAGACTGATAAAACTATTTGAATACTGTTGCATTTACAGGAGACTAAGCAATTTCTCATAATGCCAAATCATGCAAGAGGTCACGAGGAGAACATAAAAATTGTCTGTCTAACTTGCCTTAAAAAGTGCACCAGGCAAATAACTTCATTCCAAGCAGAGCATTTGTCAAAAATCTATGGCATCAACTTTGACTTGGGTGATGCAAGAGTGCCTCAAGGAATATGTGATACATGCCGGACAATCATGAAGAAGCGAGATGAAGGCTAAGAAGTTGTTCTACCATCACTGTATGACTTCAAGTCTATTTGTGTCAGATTGGAAACTAGTAGCGAAAACTGTGACTGTCTCATCTGCAGGATTGAGCGTCTAAAGCTGAATGAGAAACATCCGCTAGATGTTTCTCGAGCTAATGAAAGGTTTTCCATACAATTGTAACCAATCCACATTTTATGAAAACCTCAAATGGCTAGCTGCTCAATATGAGAAAGTTCCAGAACAGATTGTTGCAAAGGTGATTGCAAGCAAAACAGCTTCACCCGAAGGCACTGTAAGGCTATCAAAACCATCTGGAGTATCACCTCTTCCTGTGACTCCAGGTGCTTCATTTAATAATAAATACCTCAAGTAATGTTACATTGACATGACAAATATCTTTATTCAAGAAGCATTTTTCTCCTCAATATTTTAGTAATTGGAAAAATGTTTCATAAGCCAATTTGAAATTACAGGGCCAAGCGGAGCTATACAAAAAACCATCTCTCCTGCTTTGAAGTCACAAGACATGGTCAATGTTCAGCTCAACACAGCTTTATCTAATGTGGGAATGATGAAATTGGCAAGAGTAGTAAACCAGCTTTCAGGCACAAAGCTTGTTGAGCCGAATTTCAACAAACATTTTCTGGCTGCTGGTCGAAAACTGAGTGATTTTTTTACCCACTCAAATATAAAGGCTGCTGATGCAAAAGGTGAAACTGGTTCAGATCACACTGTTGCCCACTGTAAAAACATCACTGACCTTATCGGCACAATCAACACATCTTGAAATGTTTCAACTGAGCGAGTTATAAAAATTTTTATGCTGGTTTGCTTATTTAATGCTGATGTCTTATTTAAAATTTACAAGCAAATTGTTGACATTTAAAGCTAAATACGCTGGGTTTTGAATACTGTTTACTCGAGGTATCCTATGAAAACTTCATCAAATTCTTGAGAACAGTTCAGAAAAATGTTTCTTGATAGCAATACTGTAAAGATATTTTAATGTGGTTGAACAAAGGCTGGGTATGTGACCACATATGGATTTTCAAATAAACAAAAAAAGTTATGTAAAGCAAAGCAGAAGGAAATTGATAAGTTAGATTTTATTGAAAAGAAGCTAAAAATGACCTAGCCACTATTTTAAATCTGACATTATTTAATCATGATATCATATTATTGTTACAATAAAAATGCCATTTGCTAAATTTTTCATTTTCTATATTTAAAAAAAAAGTCCTGAAATGAAGTTTATTTTCAAATAATATTTTATCGTTTGGGTTCTGTGTTTATTAGAAAGGTACCAACAACTTAAATGTATATTTATATGAATTTTAGTAAGTTTTTTATGATAATAAAGTTACTATTTATTATCTTTTTAAATAAAAATAGTTTATTTTTCTAACTTTTTTTATCATGGTAAGTCCTGGACTATTATTATTATTTATTATTATATTATAAATATTTTTTTTTTGGAATTTTTTTTGGAAAAGTCCTGGAATTTTTTGGCTAATATCCTGGAAAAATAGTGGTTTACTCCAAAAAAATTTTGGAAATTTGATTTTAATTTTCTGTTGGAACCCTGTACTATGTGACAATGTTAATATGTCAATAACTATAAAATAACTTAATGTTTAAAAGCATAAGGTTTTCTCAATTCTTTTCAATGAAATTGAATTAAATATTGTTTTAAATTTTAACAGAATATTTTTTAAATTAATAATTTTTATTTTTTAATTTTATTTGTTAAAGTTAAAGACATTTTTTTAGGCTTTTGGGAATCTATAGATGAAGGAGTGATTGTAATGATTAATCAATATTGGACAAAACTACCCAAAATCAATTTAAATTTTAGGTTATCATTAGTTTTTTATGCACATCGCTCAATTAATATGAGTAAGAAGGTTTTCATTTATTAAATACTTTTTAACTTTTATTATGCTTTTAATTTACAAAATTTTTTTATACCTTTGCATAACTAAAATAAAAGTTCAAAAAATCTTTTTGTTCTTGTTTCAAAAAGATTTTTTTTGTAAATACTAAAATCTTATAATCAAATATGTATATTAGTAAAGGCTATTCTGGGAAAGTATTTTGGGCAGTGGTACTCCCGTTCCAGTGCCTGTTGTAAGGTAATATTGTGAAAACATTGCTTAGGTAGGCCTTTTTCCCAAAAAAAAACAAAACAATATTTGCCATGAAAATGTAAAAAAATTAAAAAAAAGTCCTTTATGTCTGAATTTGGGTGGCACCCAAATGTTAACCAAAAATGTTAAATACTGTCAAAAAGGGTCTAGAATAGCCCCTGGTTAGCATAAATGTGTATATACAAATATGTATATATATATAAACATAAATATATGTATGACTGTAAATTTACATAACAACAACAACAAGTTATTTATTTTCCGTAAATCATTTTTACAATAGTTTTGATTATACTAATAATAACAATAATAATAGTAATAATAATAATATATTATAATAATATAAGATAAAAAAAAACTAATACAAATTATAGTAATAGTAATAATAAGTATGTTTACAATAATTACAATGAAAAAATAGTAATAATAATAACTAATATGATATTGGTAGTTATGAGCATAAAATTGTTTATAATAGTTAATGATTTATTAGAATGGTGTCACTAATGCAGAAATCTGATGAAAGGTGTGACAATAATTTTTAAACATAATATAAGTAATAATAAGCAAAGACTTACATTGAAACATATGGACCGTAAACAAATAGATTAAAGCACATAGAACATACATTAAAACAAACATGTAGAAATCATAATTTGCAAGGTTTAATAATAAAAAATAAATAAAAAAAGAAACAAAAAGTACTGATAATAGTTGTAGTAATGATGATAGTAATAGTCTACTTTCTGTGAACAAGTTTGTGAAAAACAATAAGATTAGCATACTTTACTAGCGCTGGAAATGTTTAGAATGAAAAGTTTTTTGAAGGACTTTGATGTATCTGATTTAAATGGTTGAAAGTTTATCATTCTAATGGATTGACACTGAGACAATAGTAACTTGTTAATGCGATAGTTTTCAACTTATTTTTTAACATATTTATGTATATAGTGGTTATTCTAGATTTTTATACTAGCGATCAATATACTTGTGTCAATATTAACTTTTGATATATGATATGTTTACTGTTAGCAACTTAAATCAGCATTTACCATTTTGAGACATTTTCAAAGGTTATTTAAATGCATTTATAAACTGATTGCTATAACGCAGTTAACAATCCAGTGTTGTTCAGCAATTTTAAAATAAACATTTTTTCATTTTTGGTTAAGTTAATTAATACACCTTAACATTATAAAATAACCTAGACTTATAAAATGCATAATGATCTAAAAAAATTCTTTGTCAAACAATATTTTATACTATTTGTTTAATTACTTACATAACTTACTTTTTGCGTAGACATTCTCAGTCAGAAATTATTTATGATTAGTAATGGTGATTGTATACCATAAATAGAGTATTTTGTTTTGATAATTTTGCCAAGGCTGTTAGAATCAAATTAGAGTCAGAACTGGACAACATTTGGATAAAAATGAGTTTGATACCATTCTTAATGTAATTTTATCAACTTTAACATATCCAAAATCCATTTTGGGAAAAAAAAGTTATAAAAGTTCAAGTCCACCTTACTTTAAAGAGAAGTTCTCGAAAATCAGATTAATCCAGATGGATATTGCTCCAGTTATTTCGCTTAATATCAATAATGTAAATTGGTGCTGGATCCTAAATCAAATGAAACTTTAGCTGAAAAAATAATTAGGAATTTTTTTGGGTGCTACGTTAAACTTTAGCTGTTTATTAAAAAACAAGTATTTAAGAAAGTTGTTTTGAAAGTAAAATTAACAGTTGTAGTCTTATTTGCTGATCCTCAGGGTGGATGCTTGAAATCTGGACTTTTTTGACATAAAATAAAAATTACAATAAAAGTATTAGTTTCAAAGCAATATTTCTGATATTTTAAACAGTAATGTACACATATAAGAGCTTTCATTTCACTCAATCCAGCTGCCTTTACCTTTAATGACTTGCTCGATACGCTTCCTGAACCTGGAGCAGGCGTGCTCCACCTCATCGGCCAACATGTTGGCAGCTGCAGTTGTATTTGCTCGCTTTAGAGATTCAACAGTGTTGTGACTTGATTTATTGGTCTCACGTTCCAAAGTGCCTCTGACATAATAGCCCAATGGATTGAGATCTGGTGAGTTTGGAGGACTAAAGTTGTTCGAACAGAACATAGGAAGATTCTCTTCAAGCCAACCCTGAACCAAATTGGAGGTATGAGCAGGAGCTGAGTCTTGCTGCAACACATATGGCCTACCATTTGAACACTTGTCCATCCAAGGTTTCACCACTTTAATCAGAAGTTCCAAGTAGACTTCTTTGTTGACATTTTGGCCCTTCAGGAAGAAGTGTGGTGGCGTGACATAGCCTTTGCTGGAAACAGACATAAAGACATGGACAGAGGCTGGAAATTTTGTCTGACCAATCACTGGGACATCTTCTGGGTCTTGAGCCAACCATCTGTCAATTCTTCTGTTCACTTTGACGTCCACAGTAAAAATTTTCTCATCGCTGAAAAAACAAATTTACCGGCAGCTTCATGTTTTATTGATGCTAAAAGAATGGAACACTTAGCCACTCTCTTCTCTTTCATTAAAGTAGACAGCATCTGCCTGACTTTCAGGACATAGGACTGCAAAGAAAGTATTACATCCACCCCATGCATGAATAAACAATAATCATTTTCACATAATTTGTAGACTTAATGCAATGCTTTTTTATGCTGATTGTTTCTGTATAGTGACGCATTTTCCATTTCGTACAAGTTCAATTCCTTTTATAGCAATTGCTTTGTCAGTGTTCTTTGTGGTAATTAGATTTTGTTTTTTAGTGATTTTTTTATTTATTTTTTAATTGTTAGAATTGTCAAAGTATATCAAAAGCTGTTGTAAGGTTGCAGGCCTTTTTTTTTATAAAAATGACACAAAGTCATATTTATAAAAAAAAATTTATTGTATAATAAACTGCAATGCTTCTTAAAAGGCACGGTTGTTGCAACAACAACAAAAATTTAAAAAGAGTGCCAATTTAAATGCAAATTTATTTGATCAAAATAGAGTAACTGATAAATAATAAATTATTACACTCTAAATTATATCAATAAAATATAAACTTATGAAAACTAAACTGATCAAAACTAGTGGTGAAAACTGATAATGAAAACTGATAATGAAAACTAACTGATGAAAAATAAAATTATTACACTCTAAACTGTTGCATAATAATTTATTTTTTTTTGTAATGAATTTAATATTTTATATATTAATTACTTTAATAAATTATTTTTTTTTGTTGTGGAATTGCTGTAATAATTTTCAAAATGCCTGCATTCTATTACAATAAGAAAATATAAAACTTTTTTTTTTTAAGCAGAAAAACTTTTATTGCTCTTTGTCAAATTTTATATTAAATAATTAATGTTGTTTATAAAAAAACGGATAGTTAGTATGAAAACTCAAAGACAATACTTGTCTAAAGAATTTTTTCATGGCGCAATAAATGTTGCTTAACATACATACATTCTTGTAATATTAACATTACAAATATATGTTTGTAATAAGTATAAAAACAAATTTTGTATTTATTTAGTATTTTTTTTTTAATGAAGAAACAGATAGCTTGTGCAAAAACTAAAAGCTTTTGTAAGAAACTGTTTAGAGGAGCAGCTGGCATGACTTGCCATGTTTGTTTTAGGAGAGCTTTCCTAACCAATACTGCTTTATTCAAAATTTCAATGAGTTGTTACATTATTTTTTCCGTTGTTGATATTCTATAAATGCAGCACTATTTTAAAGAAATTTACTTTCATTAAAGTGCAAAATAACGCTGTTTATTTTTTTCTGTCACTATTAAATCTATTTATAATTATATCATCATACAGTAATTTGCTTGTATTTAATGTTCTTTTTTCAAAGTTTAAGATGTTGTGTTTATTAAAATAACATATTTGTTTTAAAAAACCTTTTATGAGGATTTTTCATTTTATTTTTGTTTATTATTTTAATAGAAACTATAAACTATATAAATTGTTTCGAAAAATACTAATACTGTTATTATAAAGTGACAATTTTATTTCAAAGTAATAGTTTTAATATAAAATATTATCAATATTACAAAAATACAAAACTTTAAGTTTTATAGTGAAATAGTGCTCTTCCCTTGACATTTCTTAAATTCTTTTAAAATGAATGTTGATTGAATAATGATTTTATTCAAAAATTTAGTTGGTATTAATTAAATGCTTTCAAATAATCTGTTAAAGTTTAGAACATAAATGGTTAAATCATTTTTACAAACATTTTTTTACATATTTGAAAACTTAATGAATCATTAAATACAGCTCAAGTTTCAGTAATCTTATGATAAAGGTTATTTGGAGTTTATGTTAGCTGTTATGTATGCTACAAACAGATTTCTTTTTAAAAATCAATAAGTTTTTATATGTACAACTTTTCTTATATTTTTTTATATTAACAATATATTTTTATATTAACACTTTTTCATGAGAATCTTCACCCCTAATTGACCAAAAAAATAATTTTGTTTTCATAGCAATTTCTTATGCGCACATAAAAGAGACAATTTACTCCAGATCTATACCATTAAACAATTACAGTTTTGTTACATTAGATGAAATTCTGACATTTGTTCAATATAAAGACTTTATTGTATTTCGTGTAAGTTTTTTTTTTTATTAAATTATATTTTAAATAAATTATTTTTTTAATTAAAAAAAAGTTTGTTTATTTTTGTTTTTTTCTTTTATCTTCTTTTATAGTAATGGATTAGAAGTTAAGCTGATAAGCTCTATTTAATTATGTCAATTAAAATATTTAAAATATTAAGCTTTGTTTAATTATCTCAATTATAATAAAAGTATCAAGTAAACAAAATAAAAACTAGTAATTGATACAGTGTAAAGTTTGCTATTAGTTTATTATTGGTTTATAACAAATTTTAGTTGGTTTAATTAATCAACCTATATTTGTGACATTTGGTTATATTGACTCAAGTATTTATAAATAGTAAGAAACTAATTTTAAAAAATATTTTAATAATGACATCAGTTACAAAATAACAATGTTTTGATTAGATTGTATTGTATTTTAAGTCAGAGATGAATCCTGCGTATTTTGGTATTGCTTGTAAATTTTTTCTAAAATAGAAAAAACTGATATAAAAGTCATAAAAAGAATTGATTGTGGCTTTTTAACATTTTAAAAACAGCTGAAAAGCCCCTTCACTTCAAAGCTCATGTCATTAGCAAGTATTTCATGTTTTATGATAATTTGTTTAATAGCATAATAAACCTTTTTTTAAAAGCGTTTAGCTTAGAGTAAAAACACTTCATTAGAAAGTTTGCAAAGAAGGTTAAGAAATGAAACTACTGTTTAAACTATTCTAATCAAGTCTAAATTTAGGTTTAAGTTTTTAGATTTTTATTGGGCAGAGTCAGATTATTTTATATTAAGTTGAATAAAGTTACATTTTATTAATAATTTCAGCAATATGAGAGAAAAAAATTTTACATATATTACTTTTAATTCGTACAATAATAATAATAATAAATATTGTATAAAAAATAACTTTGTTATGTTTTCTACTATTAAATTTATGTATTAAACTGAAAGTTTATTAAAACAACTGTTTATGTTGTTGCTTATAAAGATAATTGTACAAATTGTTTTAAAAACATTTACATTCATTGTAAAAAATACACTTTTTAACTATATAATATCTTTTGATATTTAAAAAAAAAAATTTCTTATAGTACACAATTGTTCAAAGCAATTTCTCACTTTATTTCAGCATATTTTATAAAACGTTTTCAAAAATCTAAAAAGTCGTGGTCAAGTTGTCACAAAAAAAAAATAGATATGGTCAAGAATAATTTGCAATTGCACCTCTTTCCTGCCCACAAGTGTATATATAAATATATAATACTAAACAACAAAATAATGACTAGAATTCCACTGAAATTGTAAACAGTAATAACTTCATTCGGACTCTATGAAAATCTTTTCTTCTTTGAGAATACATTTCCTTATATTTCATTGTATTAGAATAACATCTAAATTTGATTTAATTCTCTTAGAAAGTTATGACCTGCTATGTTACATTATTTTTTTAGTTAAATTGAACAAGAGTTCAATATTAGGCTACATATAGAAAAAAGTTTTAGCATTTTTAATAGCAATATAATTGATTGGCTCGCCTTTATAATCTTGGTTTCTTTCGAGACATCTGTCTAATTTTGTATATTCACTCTATAAGTTTTTTTAGTTTTAATTAATGTTTCCTACTTTTCATCTGAGGCTGACAAGTTTGTGTTGCATGAAGATAAACAAATTTATTCTGTTTATTGCCATTTGAGAATATTCTTGTTGCACAATCGTCCATGTCCATCAAAATTTAATCAAAAAGCTTCTATTACTATTTTATTATTATTCGTATTTAATAATAGTAATAACAAGCAGCAGTTCCAAAAAAGCTGTTAATAAGTTGTTGATAATCAATGTGTATGGCACAAATAATTGTAAATTATTGAAACTAATCAATATTGGCACAAAAGTTAAATTTTATTTCTCAGAAGCTTTCAAAATCTCTTGAATTGTCTTAATTCTTATTAAGCATTTACAACCAATTTCATATTAAAAATACCTTGGAAATCGACTATTTAAAAAAATGTAATCTTTCTTGATCCTTAAAAAAATGGAAGTAATGAGTCCCTACAAAGTCTCAAATCTCACTATTGAAGTATGTAAATCATTAGAAGTGGTCTTAGGTATAGTTTTCCCATACAGCTAATCAAAGAAAGAAGTTTGTGATAATGTACATTTAAATAAAGTAGCTAATTATTTTATTTAAAGTATCATTGGAAGTTTTATTATTTTTTATTTATATTAATTATATAAGATTTTTTTATATAAGTAAAATAAAAAAGTAAAAATTATAAAAAAGATTTAATATTATAACCGATGACTTTAAACAGTGATGGTCTCTTTAATAAACTTTATATAAGAATCATTAAAGTTAATTCACACAAAAAAAAGAATGATTTTGTTGAGAAGAAAAAAAAAACTTTTTTTGAAAGCCGTTTTAATTAAATATCTATGATCTTTACTCATGTTTTTATATTATTAAAACACATTTAAATAAAGTAACAAATCACTGCTAATAATTTTTTATAAAAATAATGATTAACAATATATATATTTTTTTATATTTATATATGTATTTTTTATAATAAATGTCTTTAAATAAAAACAAATTATATCAACTTTTTCAATAAACTTAATTATTTTTATTTCGTTTATGTTACTGTGAAGAACTGTTAAGAATTTTTTTTTTAACTCTTAAATGTGCACATTTACTGGCATTAAACAATTGTTTGGTATTAAACAATCATTCTATGTAAGTTGTTACTTTATTTAAAAAGGGTTTTGCATAATATTATATTATAAAAACATTAGTAAAGATAAAAGAAGTTATTTATTCCAAATGTAATCTAGAGAATCTTAATTGTTTATAATTTATTTTAGTCAAGTTTTAGTTTTAGTTTTTTTATTTTAGTTTTAGTTAAGTTATTTTTATTTTATCTTTCGTTTTCTTTTTTTTTTTGCAAAGATTTATTTGCTTCTTTAAGGATAAGTTTTTATCAAAGTTTCTTCATATTTAAGTTAAGATTTTTTCAGCATGTTTTTAAAATGTATACAAATTTTTAAACCATGTTAACGCCCATGGTCAAGTTTTCAAAATCAAATAGTATTTGCATGCCTTCCTGGCCAAGCCTGACTTTAGATCTATGCTTGATATTTCCATAATAAAAGTCATTTGCTCAATCAGCTAAATATGCTCACTGATGCCACATTACTTTCTCTTCTTACAAATACAATTTATATTATACTAAAAATCTCAAGTATTTATACTAAAAATTGCTTACCTTTATTTTTATATAACAAAAGAATGTATAATAAAACATTGAATATTATGCATTTTGTAAATAATATTGCCAAAAAATAATATTTTTTAAATAGTCTTTTATTTTGTTCTACTTTATTAAAGTTAGAAAATTAGTGCGAAAATATTTATTCTATAGCATGGATAAACTTTCTCAAAATGTTTTAGTGTTTGCTTTGAATGTTTTGATTCATTAAATCTGGAAAAGGATAAAAATTATAATTTTTTTGAAATTTTCACTTTTTATTGATAAATTTACCTGCTTAAGTCTAATTTACTTTTTTTAATTATCGTTTTAGTTTTTTTTTTTGAATGCTCTTGTCGTTATGAAGTAAATGTTATCTCTGCTGATGCAGCTCTAGAAGGTAAAATTGTAAAATATGAAATAGTTGTTATATATATATATATATATATATATATATTTAAACATGTAAACACTCGCCTATATTTAGTTTTTTTATAAGTTTGTATTACAATGCCAACAGCAAATACAAGGATAATAACTTGATTGCACTAAATACTTTTTTGATCAGGTAATCAAGTATAATAATTATTGAAAACCTATGATTGTATCTTTTGCGTATGTGTTTTTTTTTTGAACCTGAATTGTGCTTCACCAACACAATTCAGCACAGTACCATAAAGAGTTATTCAATGTTATTTTTATGTAAGTGTTTTTGAATTAATTGGGAAATTATTAGAATTAGCACCCTACTAATTCATTAATTATATGTTAAATAATAAATTAGTTTTTGCTGGTTTTATGTTCTAATGATTGTGGCTTTTCCCTAATTAATTAAAAGCAAAATTTAAATAATGGAAACTTAATAAGTATTTTAAATACTTCACTTTCAGTTTGCCCTATCTGTCTCTGCCTTAACATCAAGCAAAAATGTACTATTGAAGTTGATTTTTTAAAGGCTTTTTTTAGTACTGCCATCCATCCTGTCATTGAATGAAGAGGAAACGGTCTACAATCCAAGACATTTTTAGCCAAAACAACCCTAATACTATGCCTCTCACAACCAAATACTTTTTGATATCCAAATGATTCTTTGTGAATAAATTTGATTTTAAAAAGAAACATACTTGAACAGCAACTTACAATATTTTGTTTTTTTAACCCTGTTTATTGCCTTGAATTCCTATTATGTAGCTGTTGTTAACTTTAAAGAATTTTTTCGATTGTTTAACTGTATTTAGTTATTCCAAGCTACCTATTAATTTCTTCATAAGTAGGTATTTTTAGAGATGTCTGTATTGACCCTGTTCGTTGCCTTACGCCATTAACCTCTATTATGCAGCTGTTTTAAACTTTAATTTTTTTTTTTTTTTAATTTTTATTTAAGGTATATTTAAATTTTACATTAGTAGGTATTATTAAAGGTATCTACTTTTTACAAAGTTTGCCAGACCAGCTTACTCATTTTGAGACTTAAAATCGACAGTTTCATTCTAACTATTAATGGTTATTATCCTTTGATTTTCAAATTTTGACTTACATATCAACTTATCCTTTTGTTAGGAAATCAGCTTTGAATCCTCTGGCTATTTATTTGACTGTTCTTTGATCTTTTTTTTTTTTTTAACATTTTTACTTCCAGCAAGGCTGCAAGCAACCACTATTTAAGTTGGAAGTTACTGGAAAAGAAAAGATGAAGTTTATAGAGCAAGATTACGATTGACAGACGACTTGCAAATTGTATGAATCAGAAAAGCAAGATCAAGGAAGCAAAATCCAGAGAACTGATGTTTGAGGGAAAAAACAAATTAGAATTTTTGAAGTACTTAGGAACAGTCACAGTAAAGGATGATTGAATGACAAGTAACACGAGAATGAATTTTAGTAGATGGCACAAGAGGCGCTAGCTCTTTAGAGCAGTGCCCATTATAGTACTTATAGAATAGAGAAAGAAAAGCAAAATTACAATGATGTGATAATGGTTGGAGGTTGGTTGCAAGAGCAGGTCCAACTCTGTTTACAATGCATTTTTATATGTACTTTTGTTCAGCACCACTTCACTTATTGACTTTCTCTTTTTTTTCTTTGTTATTGTTCTTTTTTGTCCCAAGTCTCTGATATTGTTTTTGATCAAAGTGATTCCTCTTTTTCTTTATCTAACTTGTAATACTGTTGCTATTAGTGATTACAATGCTCAACTCACTACAGGATTTGACTTTAGTGTTACTGAAACTACCGGCACTTAAGTTGAAATATTTTGTCATTAGCTCAATGGTTAACATTGTTACTCATTTTCAATAATCCCAAGTAAACTTGAATTAGTAATTTTATTTTATTTTCAGACAACCCAAAAAATACCATTTCTTTTTGATTTTCAGACCTTGCGTTTTTTAAAAAAACTCAGAGATTTAATAAAAATTACTTGAGGTTTATACCAAAACCTGAATAAAAAATGTAAAAATCTTAAAAAAAGTCCTTTTTCTTAATTTGGTTTTTAAAAATATTTAAGATTGTTTTTTTAATACTATAATATTTAAATTTTTAAAAGATTTCTGAAAATTTTTAAAATTTGTGTGGAAAATTTTGAAATAATCATAAGACCGTGAGAATTACAATTTGTGAGAATTGCAACTTAGGGCAAAACCTTGAGAATTGCAGTTTGTGAAAATTGCAATTCTCAAGGTAAAAAATGGATAGTCTGGATTTGTGTCCTGTCTCTTACTCTAGTTTGTGCTCGTCTTGTTTGTCATTTCTTTTTTGATGGTTCATACCATGCTATTATCTTACTAAAACTTTTATTTCATACTTCATCTGCATCATAATCATTGCACTTTTTACTGCTAAGTTAAGGTTGATTAAGATTCTTTATGTAATTTTTTTTGTGATTGTTCTTCGGCTGGTGTCTTTTGTCTTTACCTAAAATTGCCCCTCATTTAGAATCCCATATTCAATCTGGCATAAAAGCTTCTTCTAGTTGGTTTCAATTTTTATCCTTTTTGTGCAGTAGCTTTTTTTAACTTTAATACCTTTGTATATCATTTTCACCGGGAACAAAAAAAGTTGGATTATGACAACAAACCCTTTTGAGAAAAACTTAATACAATAAGGTCTATCATTTTCAGATAATTAAATCTTATGTTCTATCTCAGAATTTCCAACAACTATCGGAAAATATTCTATACTATTATTGTAACAAAGGAAAATCTTACATTTTATTTTTTACACACATTTTTTCATTTTTTATCTCCTAAGAAAAACTACTTTTAAAAAACTTTTTCTCTTATTCCTCTCTTGATCTATTCCTGCAATTCTAGAGAAACAACTTAAGCCATATCTTGATATCCAAATCACTGCTCTGCTTTTCTAAAGTTATTTCTGGCTTAAACTTTTTTAAAGTTTATAGTATAGACAGCATTCTTGTCACAGTTCTAAAAGAGTTTTTTTCAAAACTGTTTTTTGTACTTTTTAAGCTATTTATTGACTTCTTGACTTAACCTTGTTTTTATAAACTTTTTTTTTTTCTTTTGTTAATTCATCTCCTTAAGGCCGAGAAGGCCACTACAGACCAGGAGGCTACTTAGTTGCAGTTGTAACCCTCTCTCAACTCTATAACTCCAAAACATGAACTGTGACAAACAAGGCCGCTGCGTGGAGAAACAAGTAGAGCATGGTACTACAAGGGATGTAGTGGGGATCAAACTCGGAACCTCTCACTTATGAAAGAACCGCTCTACCATTACACCACTACACCATTGCTACTTGCTACTTTTATAAACTTTGAGATTTCTTTGACCTCTCTAACTATTGTCTAATAAATGGTTATATAATTGACCAGTGACTAATCAATTGGGTCTTGATATCTTTACGTTCTTAAAATGAAAATTAAACCTATGTTGGACTACATAGACTGGATTGTGTCTATGGTAACAATTTTGAACCTTTATTACTTACACAACCCTACCAACAGTTCCAGAGTTGGTAATAAAAATGTAGAATGGTAATTAGAATGTGTAAACTGGATTGTATCTATGGTAACAATTTGGAACCTTTAATACTCACACCAACTGTTTCAGAGTTAGTAATTAGAATGTGTAGAATTAAAAAATAAGTATTCCCGAATTAAGAAATTATTTGCCTGCTTGTTCAAAAATGATTTATCTCTGTAGCCTGTGCCGGAGAAGTGTTCAAATAAAGTTGTAGAACTGTATATTATTGCATAGGTGCTAAAATTTTAAATTAATTTAATTACTGACTAAGTTATTAACTTTATATTGTATTAAGTATATATATTGTATTAAGTATATATTATATTGTATTAACTGTATATTGTATTAAGTTATTATCTAATATTACTGTTAAGTTATTAATGTTTGAAATTTTTGTTTGTTAAAGACATTGATGAATGCAATAATACAAGTCGATGTCCTTGGACAAATTCTATATGTGAAAATACATTTAGATCTTATTTGTGCAAGTGTGAAAAAGGATGGAGGTTGGGTAAAGATGGTGCCAGCTGTGTTGGTGTGTGGCTTGTTGTTTAAAACATTTAATGCACATATTTTACAATATTTTTTTAGTTTCTACTTCTAATATTTTTCAAATTTGAAATGTTGTTATCTCTCAAATTTTCTTAAAATGAAGAATTGTAATGATAATAATAGTTAATTTTGTTAAATGCATATTTAGTTTTAGTTTTAAAATAAAATTGTTTTATAACTTTGTTTATATTAATCTAAGTTTATTTTAATTTTAATAAGCAAATGAAAAATACCTTTATACCCTTATAATACATTTCTAAAGATGTCAATGAATGCACTTTCTTGCCACTTTTATGTTCTTGGAATAATGGAGTATGTCAAAATTTTAATGGCAGTTATTTGTGCACATGTCAAAGTGGATGGAAAATAGGTCAAGATAATGCAAGTTGTGTTGGTAAGTTGTTTATCAAAAAACCATTAGCTAACCCAATTTTGCTTTTATAGCTTTATTATTTATGTTTTTACTGAGTGTTTTTTTTTTAGATATTGATGAGTGTACTGACTCTACTCGAAAAATATAATGATTTCTTTTTTTGAAGATTTTATTTATAATCATTTTAAAATTTGAAATGCAATAATTTTGAAGGTCTTTCAAAATGCATAAAATAATGAATAATAAACGAACAAAAAAAACTAAAAAGTTTGATTTTAAATATTTATAATCTTGATACATTTTTAGTTTTTCAATAGAAATACTACTTAAAATTTTATTTATTTATAAAGATATACATGCGGTAGTGGTGTAGTGGTAAGAGCGCTCGCTTTCTAAGCGAGAGGTTTGGAGTTCGACTCCCACCACGTCCCTGGAAGTACCGCGCTCAACTTAGTTTCTCCGCGCAGTGGCCTTGCTCGGCTTGGCAAGGTTCGTGTTTCGGAGTTAAAGAGTTGAGAGAGGGTTGTACCACGAATAACAACTAAACTCGACTGTATTGGCCCCCCTCGGGCCTTGGGGAGATGAATAATCTAAAAAAAAAAAAAAAAAAAAAATCAATGAATGTACTATTCTCCCACCACCGTGCACTTTGATTAATGAAGTGTGTCAAAATACTAATGGAAGTTATTTTTGCATGTGTGATATTGGGTGGAAATTAGGTCAAGATAATGCAAGCTTTGTCGGTGAGTCATTTTGAATCTAAAATTTGTACATATTTAACTAAAACTTGTTTTTGAAGGATGAAAAATTTATTATTATTATTTTTTTTTTTTGTAATCATCATTACTTTAGCTTTGTTTTTATCTTTGTTTTTACATTTGCACGGGTTTTGACAGTGCTACTTTCTGTGAAGTAGAAATATTAAACATTAAATGTTTAATTTCAAATTTAATTTGAAGTATTAATATTAAATATTAAAGTTTTTGCCATTTTCATCATTGTTTTCTTGTGAAAAAACAGAACTTTTAATTTAATTCTTGGTTGAAATAAAATAAATCAATAAAAATATATGCAGTTCTTTTAGGTTAAATCATCTAATCAAAATTAACAAAAACTGTAGTTTGTCAGAGCTACATTGTTAATTGCATCAAATAAAGTAAAGATCATAGTTGCTTTGTTGTCTAAACATGAGTCAAACCATTTTTAGAGTACCTAATTTAAAAAGTTCCTAAAAATAACGCAGTTTTTTAAAATTAATTTAAAATTTTATTTTATTAAATAAAGTTTTAAATTTTAGAGCAATTGAATTTTTTTTTTGCTATTAAAGTTGTGAATTATTGTGCTTTAAAAGTGTTTTTAAAATTTTTTTAAACTTTTTTTTTTTTAATGTTAACCATCACCCTAAGGCTATTACAGTCAAGATAGGGATTGAAGCTTTTCTCTGAACATTTTTTATTATTATTTACTTATTGTTTCTTATTATCATTTAGTCTTCTTCCATGGTTGACAAATTTTTATAATGGGGTTATGTGCTTGTATGTTACCATGAAGTAAACGTTACTTTTTTTTCTAATATTCTGACAGAATTTTATTTTTAGAGTTGATCTCGGGAGTTTTTATTTTTACTTGTACTTGAGTTAAAACTTTTTTATAAATAACTGGCTGCAAAAAGTCTTTTTCACCTCTATCGGCATATACTGTCATTTTTCCTTTAGTTCAGTGTGCAGTTTAAATTGACTCTTGCATTTTTTTTCAAGGTTCTGTGAATAATTTATTAGTTTGAAGCAGATCATAGTTCACTCAACTTATCTGGTTCAACGAAATACAGAACTTACGTTTTGATATATAATTATTTTTTGTGACGAAGGGGCATTCATAAAGTATGTACCTTAGTGCATACTTTATGAAGACTTTATTTGTGTACATACTTTATAAAGCAAGGATTTAGGACAAGTTTTTCAAATCATTAAGAACTTTGGCATTTTTTTTTTATATAACAGTATTCATTTTTTTAAACTTGTGAAATTCAAAGCTTTTGTTTAAAAAGTTTTTGGAGATATAGAAAACAAGAGATATTCAAATCCTATATGGGGTAATTAATTAGTAATAATATTAACAACAATTTATCAATGTATTAGTTTTATATTTAGTTATATAATAGTTACAAGATAACTTCAATAATTTCAATCAGTTACCTTGATTTTTTTTTTTCTTTTTTTTCTAGAAAACACATCTCAAATATCTGCAATCATTGGTTCGACTCTTGGATCTGTTATAGTACTTATTATAGTTGTTGTTATTGCACTATGGATTCGAAAGACAAAATTAAATCTCCAAGAAACAGTTCTCAATCCTGATATATACAGTTTAGAGTGAGTAAATTTTTAATGCATTTATTATTATTATTGTTGTTATTATTATTGTTATTATTATTATTATTATTATTATTAATATTAATATTATTAGTAAAAATTTATTTGAAAATTTTGAAAAATAGAAACTTTGGATTTTATTTTGTTGTTCTTTATATCCTAAATAATTTTGTTATTTATTGAACTTTTAATGCAATTATTTCTTTTTTTGTGTTTCCTTTTTTGTTATTAAAATCATTTATGAGCAGTAATAACAGTCCAAAAAATATACAAGTATACCTTAAATACAATAAAGTGCACATCTAAAAAGTTTTTAAGTGTACATTTAAAAGTTTTTTTTTCAAACCTAAATAGTAGTTTTTTTAAACATTGTATTTTTGAAGAAGTATATAGAGTATATAAGATTTGGAACTTGAACCTTTTTTATAAAATAATTACAAAAAAATTTTTTTTAATGAAATGGTTTCAATGAGCTTGAATCATATCTAAAAGTAAGATGGATTGATCAAACTTTCAACTTTTATGTGCTTGTATTGTATGCCTATTTTCAATTTTGTGTATGTTAGTGAAAGACAGAAAAAGTTTATCTTGGAGAGAGGTTGTGCAAAGATCAAAGTTAATATTTGTAATTTTTTACAATAGTTGTATAAGGTATCGCGCATAAGGTACTTTGACATGTATAAGGTACCTTGGGCTGTGGGTAGCATTGACATGTATTAGATTAAATATTTTTACCAGTCACCTGTTAATTATTGTTTAAATTATTTTTAATAGATTTTGTAGCCAGATGTTAAATGAAAAAATATAACTATTTTTATCCACATAATAGTAAGTGTAAATAACAATATAATACGAGGGCATTAATTAAACTAATTTCTAGTTTTAGTCCAAAGAAAAATAAAACCATACTATAATATCATTTTACTTGCGTTTTTATGATGTTGTTTCTAAATATTAAGCTTTTTTTTTTTAAATGCATATTTCAGTTTTGGGGTAACATTGACAGGAATGCTAAGTCACCCCATGGGCCAAGAATCAAGCAAAAGTTGGCAGAATGTCTTACATCTGACGAATCTTTCACAATAACATGAAATAAAATCAAGCAAGCAAACCCTAAATTAAAAATATAACTCTGAAAAAAAATGTACCAATACATCAAATGTCAACAGATCTAAACACTGACACTTGCAAAAAGTTAAAGTCCACACCCAACAATGTAGCATAATATTAGTAAGAACAAAATATCAAAACTTGAAGATGTAAAAAATTTTCTTGTTGTTTCCTAAATTAAACCAAACACTAAAAAATTTGTAACAAAGAAATCCAACAAAAA
Organism: Hydra vulgaris; assembly: GCF_038396675.1. NCBI lineage: Eukaryota > Metazoa > Cnidaria > Hydrozoa > Anthoathecata > Hydridae > Hydra > Hydra vulgaris. The sequence goes on from NC_088926.1 coordinate 29,688,246, forward strand.
TTACATCACTGCGGGATTTCGTCGTAATCAAATATTGAGTCATTAATGTAATGTAGAACAAAATAGTTTGACAATACTTAAAGAGAAAACTTTTAACCATAAGTTACCATACTTTTTTATATTTTTAAGTAGACACCATCAGAACTGAAGCCAATTGATATCTTTCAAAAAATAATGTAATATTACATTTTCATTGCAATTTTACAACTTTTCAATGCTGCTTATTTTTAAAATGAAAATGTAGGTGCTAATATATATTAAAAATATTTTCTCTATTTTGTTTTTCAAAATTCCAATAATAATGTTACCCCTCATAATGTAACTTTAATATTTGCAGCTACTACTGTCAATGTTTCCTTATAAAGAGGCAACATTGACAGTTAAAACCCAAAAAAAAATTATCCATCAGTTATATTAGAAAACTAATCAAATTCTTCATCAGTTTATGGCAGCAATATCATTGGTAAACACATAGAAATATTGCATACCAAATTTGGTTTAACACAGCTTAAAAAAAAAAGTTTTTTCAAGATGTGTTAGTGTTACCCCATTTAACCTTTTTCAATGAGAACTACTCTTGCCAAAAAGAGATTAAGAGTTTAAATTCCTAAATTTTTTTAAAACTTTTTAAAAAATCTTTACAAATAATTTTTGTATTGTTATTAATTTTATTATAGCTTTTTTTTATCTTAAAATTTTGATATAATAATTCATTGGCATTTTAGTTTTTATCAACATTAAATCAAAAACTTTTTAAATAAATAATATTTTGTAAAATTAATAATAACTATAAAGATTGTAAAGTTTATTATTTTAGAAACTATATGGGTTATGAAAAATTGCCAGTTGACAAATGGGAAATTTCTCCAACCAACCAAGTCTTGATAAAAAAATAGGGGAAGGAGCATTTGGTAATGTCTTTATAGCAAAGATTAGTTCAAATATTCTTGCTAAAACTTATTATGCCGCTAAAACTGAAATAGTTTTTCGTGATACCAAAGCATCTTGTGTTAATGTTGCGGTAAAACTTTTAAAAGGTAACTATAATGTTCTATAATGTAGGTATGTTTTATTTTTAGTTATTTTTTCTACTTTATCATTAACGAGTGTTTTGTATGTTGTTATGTGTATTTTGTGTCTTACTTTTTTATTATTACTTATATTTTTGTATTTTTTTAAAGAGTGTAATATTTATGTTATACAACATGTTTAATTTGCATTTGAGGCATAAAAAATATTGCTAAAGAACAGAATAAAAAATAAATAAGCTTGTTTATCACTTAACACCAAAAGTACCACATAGTTGATACAAAGTACACTTTTTTTAAGCATGCCAAAGACAAAAACAATTTTTGCTATGCAACATTGTTATTTATTATGTATGCTATTTCGTTTTCAAACATAAATTCTAGGATTTTAAGAAATGTTGCAAAAAATGAGACTGTATTTGGAGGCCGTAATAAACATTAAGGGACTGCATACTTAAAAAAAATTCAACATAAGATGTTCTTAAGGAGAAACCATGTTAGAATTTTGCAACTTAAATAAAAATGTTCAAAACCAATTAAAAACCTCTAAAAAAGTGTTTGTGCTAGGTATTTAGGAAGCTCAAGAAACCATTATTTTAAAATCAAAATTAGGAAAATATAAAATAAAGAGAAAAATGAAATCTTATAACATATGAAGAAAAAACTCAAAATAAATGGAAAGGCCTTGTGTTGAATAGCTAAACAAACGTAAACAAGCTGTATGCATAACTTAATCTGACAAGAAAAAGCATTGTTACTTATGATGGATTTAGTTAAGGACAAGACAAAAGATAGGCTTATTAGAGTAATTAGATAAAAGATTAGATAGATAGATAGATAGATAGATAGAAGACTAGATATAAGGCTTAATAGAGTAATATTAAAAAATTGTCTTAAAGTGTAAAATACTTGCAAAAAAGAAGAAAGCAAAATAAATAAAACTGATAATTTATTTGAAAAAGTGTCAAATGAAAGATTTGAATGGAACAAACATGTTAAAGTGAAAATATTGTATATAAACAAAGGTGGAGATGATTTACAGTTACTAAGATGAATGAGTAAGCTTCCTAACCTGTATTGTTTATTAAATCTCAGTGAAGCAAGACTTTTTCTTCTGATGTGCTAGCTGAGATGGTAAAGGCTTATAGATATTTAGGGGTTTAGTTGGTATCAAGTTATGGAAAAAAAATATTATTTGGTAATAAAAACCTTGTTTTCAAAAACAGTTGGGTTATAAAAATTTTAGGAGTTTTGCCAATGTGGATCTTATTGAGAAATAAAGTTCATATATCATTTATCTAAGATTTCTTTGGCTTGATAAACCACAGATTAAAAATATATTATGATTTCCTGATTTCCTAATTTTTTCTCCTGATTTTTGTACAGTTACTTTACCAAATCTCATTTTTTTAAAGCTAAAACTGAAATAAATAAAATTTTGTAAAAAATACATTTTTGAAAAGTTTTTCTTTTTGTTTGAAAATGATGTTGGTATCAAATGTTTGTTATTCAAATCTTTCATTTGACACTTTTTCAAATAAATTATCAGCTTTATTTATTTTGCTTTCTTCTTTTTTGCAAGTATTTTACACTTTAAGACAACTTTTTAATATAACTCTATTAAGCCTTATGTCTAAACTTCTATCTATCTATCTAATCTTCTATCTATCTAATTACTCTAATAAGCCTATCTTTTGTCTTGTCCTTAACTAAATCTATAATAAGTAACAATGATTTTTCTTATCAGTAAATCAAAAGTCCTAAAAATTATCAGTTTATCATTTAGAGATTTTAAATGATTGTTTCCTTTTAATATTTAAAAATATCAAATGTAGCTTTAATTTTAATTAACAAAGTAATTTTGTATTTAACAGTAAGTTTCTATAGTATTTCTAAGAACTTGAATAATGTTGATTGATTTATGCTATCCTATATTCAATAACATGTGTTTTTTTTTTGCGCATTGTTCTTTACTTCTTTAACTATTTAATGTCAAAAGTTTTATTGTTTATGTATATGTATATATAGTGGTTTTCATAAATTTAGACGCACTCATATTTGAGAACAGAAATTTTTAGTTTTTTAATGAAAAAACAATAGCAAAAAAGGTTTCGGTTTAGTTTTTTTCGATTTATTCGATAAATACATATAAAATCCAAAATTTAAAAAATATTTACAAAAAAATAAGACAAAAAAATTATTCGTAAATTTAGACACAGATACATTAGGAGGCGTAATTTATGAACCAATCAATATTTTGTGTATTTGCCTTTTGCTTTAATACAACAAAGAACTCTTTTAGGCATAGACTCAACAAGATTTTTGCACATCGCTTCTAGGACCCTATACCAGGTCTCCTTAAGGACGTCCTTCAGCTGGCCAAGTGTGAAAATTTAAACCTTAGCCGAAAACAGTCAAAGGCCAAATGTGTTCAATCCGGTTCAAATCAGGTGAGTATGGAGACCACGGTATTGTCCTAATATTATTATTGTTGAGCCACTCCTTTGTATAGTATGCAGTATGTGCAGTAGTGCCATCTTGTTGAAGTTTCCATGGTTTATCATTAAGCATAAGCAGGTCAACTGATGGTATAAGGTTGTTTTCCAGTACTTCAATGTATATTCTGGAGTTGATTCTTCGTGGTATATTTGGCACATACAAGACCTTTGTAATTGAAGCATGACCAGATTCCTATCAAGCCTCCTCCACTTTGTACAGTCGGTCTAATGTACCTGGCGTATTTTTCGTTAGCCATTTTTTTGACTGTTATGTTAGATTTGCGATTGATAAGCTCAAAGTTACTCTTATCACTCCACATAATGTTTTTCCATTGTTCTATTGTCCAATATCTTCTTTCACGACACCATTTTAGTCTCCTTTGTTTATCATATGGACGCAGGAGCGGTTTCTTCAAAGCAGTAGACTCCAATCTTGTATTTGTTAAGTATTCGGCGGACTGTGCTTTGAGAAATAGATGTATTTCGCGTTGTTTTGAATCCTGTTGTCAATTCTTTGTAACTAATTCTTAGATTAGCTCTGACAGCTCTAAAAAGGGCACTATCGTCTTTTCTGGTGGTTGACAAGGGTCTACCTGGCCTTGTTTTCTCGCTAGCACCACCAGTGCGAAAAAAGTTTTGCTTCATTGTCCGAATGCATTTTTCAGAAACTCCAATTAACCTGGCAATTTCTCTATTACTTTTGGTTCCTTCTTTGATATAATCAATAATTTGCCATCTTTCACATTGAGTGATACGTCTTTTGCCCATTTTTTGCGTCTTTTTAGTGCAAAACTAACTTAACTTTTGTTTATTTATTAAATAATGATTAACTAATTTCAGGTAAGTCATATTTATATAAGGTTTTTTGACAAAATTAATTAATTTAGGCCTATTAATGAGAAATATGGGAAAAAAACTACTAATTAACTATCAATTAACAAAATATAAGACTTTTTTGATTGTGCGTCTAAATTTATGAATAAAATAAAATCAAGCTTATCAAATAACTTTTTTGTGTTAATTGGAATATAATGAGTAATAAACATCCTGTAGAAAAAATTAAGGTACTCTATAATAGAGTTTCACTTCCTCTATTAAATTATATGTCAAACATAGCGGTAGCGCTTTTATTTTATTTTTATTTTAAGTATTTTCTTACATATATGTAAGAACTTATTCCAGTTTCAAGCCCCATCAAGAAGAGGCAATGTGGCAATTTATAAAGCACCCTTGAGCAAACAGAGTCGCATGCCTCTGAAAAACCACATCATAGGGTGCTTCAAATTTCTTGAATCTACTGCCAAAGAACAGAGAGTGAGGATCAGTTTAATTACTGTAGAGCTTAAAGACCTATGAAGCAAAACGTTGAACTTCCCGCATGTATCTGATCAAGCCATTTGTGCAAAACTTGCAAAACTTTTGAAAGACTATGAGCGCTGCAGAAAAAAATTAAACTTTGATTCATTGAATGGACTGTTTGACATTACCAATATGAATGGCAAATGGTTGTGCAAAGAGGGTGAGAACAAACTGTCGCGTTGGTTATTTGACTGGCAAACCTGCTAGTGCCGATACTATCTACCTATCTAAGTGAAAGAGGGCAATGGAAGCGACTGTATCCACACTTACTAGCTTAGCCCTACCTGATTTTTCCGAAAGTAGCTCGGACTCATCCGAGAACAGTACAGACAGTCCTTGAGAGGATGAGAATCGCCAGCACACCACTTCTGCTCTGTGGTGTGCTGGCCATTGTCATCCTCTGCCCTGTGTCCAATACCCTTACCAGAAAGCCGCCAGCTTTCTGGTGAGGGCATTGAAATCTTAACCCTATGTCAATCAGCAATCCACAAGGCTATCTACACAAGAACTGCTCAAGTGAAGAAACACTTTGTGAGCACGCTTCATTTGAAGAAGTGGAGCATACACTTCGACAGCAAATACATTAAGGGCTTTGATATCTGGCCATGGTCTTCAAGAATGAATCTAAAGAATTAAGTTGACTGCGCTAAAATTAAAAGATGGGAAAGCTCAAACAAATTTCTGCGATTCAAAAATTTGAATTGCAGAAGTACTCCAGGATGTGTTAGAGAAGTACAACCTGTGGGGATCAGTTGTCATGATTGTTGTTGACACAACAAACGTGCGAGAAGATAGGCGTTATTGTTCTGCTGCAGCAAATGTTCGAAGAGAAAGATCACCCCAAATCCAAGTTCATCAGTTGTCAACACCATGTGCTAGACCCCGTTCTTTATCTTGTCATGAACAAAGAGCTCCATGGGTCGACTAAATCACCAAACATCTATGTGCAGGATTTGATGAGCAATTACAATAAATTGAAAGCATCCTTCAGCAATGGTAAAACTAAGATAAAGGAAACAGGGAGCTGGAGAGACGACATGGTGTTTCTCTACCACCTCACTCATGTCTTCTGTCACTGAACTGAGAGGAATGAGATCCCCTTCGTGAATTTCAAACTGATCCCAAACATCGGCAATGCATGCTGGAACACTCATGCCTATCTAGCCCTTCTTGCATTTATTCTGATGCCAGAAACCCAGATCAGGTTGCGTAAACTCTGTCCATTCATTTCTTACTCATGGGCTGACTATTGGTTCAGCAGTCACTTGTTCCTCGTTGAAGATTTTGAAGAATTATCTGAAGCTCTGAATGACTACCCAAAAGCTCTCAATTTCTTAAAAACCCACTGAAAAACAGATGACTCTCCAATCAACATTGGCCGAAGCAACCAGTGCTGCGAGCATGCCATCAATGTTATGCAAGAATTACATGACTCCTGCCGCAAAAAGGACCTCCCACTGAGATTCATCCTCTCTAATGACATTATCGTGATTATTTGACTTCCTTGTGCATTAGATGATCCTATATAATGTCGTATGCATGTGACTCTACATCTTGTGTTCAATTTTGTATCTGTGCACTTTGACTTCAAAAATTTGGACAAGAAGCTAATAAATAAAATTCTTAAAATCATTTTGTATGTGAGGTGTTTTTTATCAAATTGCCTTGAATGTAGTATTTTATTTAATCATAAATGAAAGCTCATCAAATTATGATTCAGGGAAACAAGATTGTATAAAAGTCATCACCGTAATATATCTATATATATATATATATATATATATATATATATATATATATATATATATATATATATATATATATATATATATATATATATATATATATATATACATAAAAGCGGCAAATTAAATGATTAAATGAAAAATAATAAATTCACTATAAATATATATATATATATATATATACATATATATATATATATATATATATATATATATATATATATATATATATATATATATATATATTTATAAAAGCAGCAAACTAAATGATTCTGAATTGAAATTTCTGCAATAATAATTCAAACATTAAAAAAATGTAGTTGCTAAAATCTCCAATTTAAAAAAATAACAACTACAACTTCACCAAACCATATTCAAATTTATTTTATTTTTATGACTTTTACGTTTTTACAACATTAAAGGGCATTTCAATGAGTTTTCATTAAATAATTAAACAATAAATTCAATCAGAACAAATTTTTATTTAAAAAATTAAAGCAAAATAAATTTATACATTAGAGTTATCACTATCACTTTTTTTTTCTGATATTGTCAATACAGAAAGGTTAAAAATAAAATTTGCGTCAGCAGATTTTTTTCCCAATAGTGTCAGGAAGCTTACTTATTTTATCTTTCTTATTTTACCATGCATCCAAAATAGGGTTTGCATAAGTGCAAATTGGCATAAGTGCGCAAAAAGAATTTGCAAAGATTTGCATAAGTGCAAACTGTCATAAGTGCAAAGCAATTGCAAAATCTGGAACGAGTGCGAACTGGCATAAATGCGTCGAACAAATTTGGCAAAATTTGCACTTAAGTTAATATGTGCAAGTTTGCACTTATGCCAGTTTGTACTTATGCCAATTTGCACTTATTCAGTCGTCCCCTCATATGTGTCTTATACATTTATGCATTCTGCAATAGTTATATCTCTTGTAAAAAATTTTTTACTCATTTTTAAATAATATTTACCTAACAAATTTTTTACATTGTAAAAATATAACTTTTTGAAACAATCCAACCAACAAAAATTTCATTTATATCACATCCCCCTTTTTTTAAGAGATCTTAAAAATGTGACACCCTTTCTGCTATTTCTTTATCATCAAGTATAATCCCAGGGTTCGTCAGCTAAAAAGAAATGTCTAACAGAAAATTTAAATTAAAGAATAAAGGAGATACCTTAAGATTTCTGAAATGCGGTAGTGGTGTAGTGCGGTAGTGGTGTAGTGCGGTAGTGGTATATGCCGTAGTGGTGTAGTGGTAAGGCGCTCGCTTCATAAGCGAGAGGTTCCAAGTTCGATCCCCGCCACGTCCCTGGTAGTACCGCGCCCAACTTGTTTCTCCGCGCAACAGCCTTGTTCGTCGAGGTTCGTGTTTCGGAGTTATAGAGTTAAGAGAGGGTTATAACCACTATTAAGTAGCCTCCTCATCTGTAGTGGCCTTCTTGGCCTTGAGGAGGTGAATAACAACAACAACAACAAAAAAAAAAAATGCAAATCAATACCATTTGTTACAACAACAACTCATTATATCGGTATAAATGTGTTGCACTGATTCATTAGTTTTATTAAAATTTTGAAAAGTAATGTTTTGATAAATGATATTGCCCTCAAATATTTTTTCAATTAAATTTTTTTAGTTTGTTAAAATAGTTAGCTCTGTTGAAATATTGCCCAATGAACTATTCAAGGGAGTTAAATTTTCTCCATTGTCCAATTAAATTGTTGCACCCTGCAGACAGCTTTTACTAGATCATGTATATCTTGCTTTCTTAACCTTTAAAAACCTCTTTAACTTTTTTTTTTTTGATGGCAAAGATTCTGTTGGACTAAAAATTTGCTAATTTGCCAATGTACTGCCAGGTCGTTCACGCAGTACATTGGCAAATTAGCAGGCAAATTTAGTTCTTCTAAGAAAGAATCCAGCTTTCCTTAAATTAAGATACCTGTGTGTCTGCCTGGGAACTGTTGGACATGGGGTGCCCAGTGATGTAGTCTCCAATTTTCGTCAATAGCATGTAAAGTCCAAGAGATGTAGCTGTCCTGAGCTCTAGAAGTCTAAAGGTCAGAAGTAAATGCAGCACTTTTTAGATTTGGCGTAATCTCCGTTTATGCTCTTCATTCCAGCTTGAACTTCTCTTGACCGAATTGAAAGCTTTCTTGAATATGTTGTTCTGTGATGAAGGCTCAGTTAAGGGTTTGCAATGTCAAACAATTTCTTGATCGTTGAAATGAGGCAAGAATATTTCTTTTCAATATTAACAATATGTGTCAAGTTAAATTCCACTAAACTAATGAAATTAAGTCGAAAGTGCACCATTTTATACAAAAAATTTTTGTATTTAAAGTCTAATTAAAAATATTTAAAATCTAATAAAAATTTGTTAATTAGATTTTTTTTTAGAAATCTAATTTAAAAATCTAATTAAAAATTTAATTAAAAATTTAATTTGTTTTTATCAAAAACAAATTGAATTTTTAATTAGATTTATTAAAATCACGGAATCAAATTATTAATTAATTAAAAAAAAAAATTATTAAGGATTTTCTAAATTATAATAATTTTTAATTTAGAAAATAATGTAATATTTAAGTCTCGTTCTACTTCTCGCGAGATTTTTCT
>NC_088926.1:29702500-29770000 GCF_038396675.1 Hydra vulgaris
CACACACACACACACACACACACACACACACACACACATTTATATTTATATATTTATAAGGTTGTAAATGGCCAAAAAGAAGTCGTATTTTTTTCATTTAAATATTTATATATATATATATATATATATATATATATATATATATATATATATATATATATATATATATATATATATATATATATATATATATATATATATATATATATATATACATTAGGATGTCCCAAATAACAACATTTTTGAAAAATCTATGCTGCCACCCCCTTAATATGTTCTATATAATAAAATAACATTGGATTTAAAATTTTTTTGAATAAAAAGTATTTTTAGGGATCCCCCAAGACCCTTGAACATATAATGGGTACCTAATATTATTAAGAAAAAGTTTTTCAAAAGCAAGTCTTGTTGGGTCTCAAAAGAAGTGAAATTATATAAAAACTTCAAAAATAATCATCATTTTATAAATAAAATATTATTTTAGATTTTAGTGATCAGAAAATGTTTTTTTCAACTAAAAACGAAAAATAGGGAATTTAGCAAGATTTTTTGATTAAAATTTTTTTAAGCAATGTTTTTTTTTTATATGAATATTTTTCAAAATTTTATATAGTTTTGCTTCTTTTGAGGCCCAACATAATACACTTTTGAAGAATTTTTTTTTTAATAATTGTATGGATCTGTCTGATGTTCAAGAGTCTTGGAATTTTTAAAAAGTTTTTTTATTTGGGACACCCTATTATACATATGTATATATGTTACGTGCAGTACCAAGTATCAGTTAAATACTAATGTTAATAATATAATATGATATTGCTACTCTTAGTTTAACTACTGAGCACTCTTTTAAGTATAGAACATTATACATGGTCATATAAATACAAGTAAGTGTATACATGTGAATTAGTACATTTATACAAATTTAAGTCTCCTTGGAGTTATAGTCTTCCTACTGATTGGACAAATAAATCCACCCGCTCCAAAATTTAACTGAAGAAAAGGTGATTTTACTGCTATGTCCACTGAACTATCAAGTATGGATTGGACATTATTACTAGCCAACAGAAATATAAATGATGGTTACAATACCTTTGTATCTATTTATAGTAAACTATGTGTTGAGTCAATCTGGATTGGGTACTCTGCGATAAACTACCTAGAAACATAATCAATCATCTGTAAACTTGCTCTTACTTGACTTTGCCGAAACTTTTGACAAGGTTCACCATATGAGTCTGATCCTGAAACTAGAAGGGTATGAAATCAATGGTCAAACTCTGAAGTGGGTGAAATCTTTTCTAAGCAATTGTAAACAAAGAGTAATCATGGGTGAAGCGTTATTGGACTGGGCGCCAGTTTCTAGCAGTGTTCTTTAAAGGTCAGTATTGGGATCAATGCTTTTTGTAATCTTTATAAATGACCTGCTAGAAAAAATTAAATCAATCTGTAAAACAATTGAGATGACATAAAACTGCTTGCCCCAATTCGACTTTATGAAAAACAGAATAATTATACAGTGCTCCAGAAATACTTTGATGTTATAGCTGAGTGAACAAGGTTATGGCATATGAGGCTAAACATCTCTAAAAGCAAAGTTCTTTACATCTGTCGCTTGAATAAAAATCACATCTTGGCTTTGCTTGATGTTGATAAATTGACTAGACTTAATTTGGAATAGACCTCATCTGAGTGTGATATAGGCACAAGTAAGCAATAACCTCAAACAAAACTCCCAGGTAAGCACTGCTACCTCTAAGGCCAAGAAATTGTTTGGAATACTTAAAAGGACATTTGTTTCACGCAATGTAGCATTATGGTAACAATTATAATTATACATATTATAATTATTATTAAACATAACTTAAGTGCATCCTCAGCTCGAATTTCCTGCCTCGAGTTGGAATCCACACACAATTGAAGTTATAAATATCTTAGAGAGAGCTCATAGACTAACCACTAAGATAGCTCATAGTATAAAGCATCTACCTTATGAAAACAGACAATATGTTTTAGACCTGACTAAAATGCTATTATTAAAGGAGTGAAAGAGTTGCAGCAATATTGTTTAAAAAAAATATTAGTATTAAAGGAGTTGCAGTGAAATTGTAACTACTTATCAAATATTAGTAATTAATATACTAGAACAAATAAACAAAAAAAAAATGTATATATATATATATATATATAAAGAATTGTTAATAAACAAGCTGGATTTTGTATCAATGTAAGAAATACATGAACTATAATTTTTATCAAAATGTTGTTCAAATCTCAATATTTCGTACTTTATTAGAAACAGAATAATAAAGGCATTGCAGCTGATAATAATGATTTGTTTGTGTCACTCAAATCCTTTTCATTGTTACTGATGTCAGACAGTTTTTTTTCTCTTTAAATATCCAAAATTTTCATTTTCGGACTCTAATACAGACGTGTAATGCTCTTCTTAGGATAAATGAAGCCTTGCTTTGTGGTAATCTAAAAATCATGTAGTATAAATACCGTAAAACGGAGTGACTTTGATCCAAGCCATATTTTTTTAATGCCTTTTAATGGTTTAAATAAGATACACCAAGGTATGCTGGTTGAAATTATGTGACTAATTGTGGGAAATTTATTAGTTATTTAGTTTTCTTAGTTTACTTAACTCGAGTCTTTGTGATAATATTGTAAATAACACTTTAGAAGATGCACCAAAAATTTGATTTCTTTTAGATGTGTAAACTTTTACATCGATAGCAGTACCTAGAGAAGGTTTATCACTGGAATATACACTGAATTAATTTTAAACCATTAGTGTTTAATTCTATTTTGTTTTGAAAGCCTAATATTTTATTACTTTTTTGGAAATGAGGTTTAAAAAATGGGTTGTTTTTGATCCACTACATGAGGTGACATAGGCCTAGGCTAAAGTCTCCCTATGCGTTAGAAAAACTTTTTTTAGTGATCATTTTAGATATTATGGTAGTTACTACGTTGGAATGATAAATATAAACTTTATAAAAATTTGTAGTGGCTAAATCCGTATAAAGTAAAGTAAAATTTGTTTCGTTCATAATTTAAATATACCATGAAATTACAAACCAAATCGTGGAAGAAGAAAATATGTTACTTATACTTTAGAACAAATAGAAAATGTATTCAATGATTAAATGAATGGTTTAATTACTCAAAGACAGCTTTGAAATGAGTTATACCAAAGTCAACATGTAAAAACAAAATTAAACAGACATAAAAAAATAGTATGGTAGTCAGGAGATATTTACATCAAAAGAAGAAGACATGTTTAAGGCATAGTATAAAGGTATTTAGACAAAATAGGCTTCCTTATACCTTGTTTCAAAAATAATTTTTCAGGTGACAATTGGATTTGAGTTTTATGCAGAAGAGAGCAGAAATAGGAACGACTTGATATTTATAACTACTTGAATTGATATCTACTTTATAAAACTATCAAATGAAGTAAGTAATATATCACCTGATAATATAGGGAATTATGGCGAAACCAAAAATAAACAAAGGGTGGATGTAAGTATCTTAAATGTACCAATAATTCTAAAAATACCTCATTCTGTGTAATGTTTTGTGGTAATGCTAATGATGAATTGTTACATACTGTTTACAAAGAATTGTTATGAAATACATGGATTGAACATTGGCCACCAAAAGTGCTTAAAGACTGGTTTTTCTTTTTAATTCTTTCAAGACTTAACAAGGCTCTAAGAAGTAGTGTCATTATTGGTGACATTACTTATTACATATCTTCACATTTAAGCATTGCAGTATTGAATACATGTCATAGTAATAACATAGCATTTGTGACAAACGCTATGTTATTTCACCAGCAAACTTTACACATCTTTCACAGCCAGTAGATTACTTACTTTAGACTCATGTAGATTATCTGGCGCAAAATATTAAGAGAATGAAAGGAAAAAAAGCAGGGAGAATTCCTTTTCTTCCAAAAGATGAGTTTCCTTGACTTTTAGATCATTTAATTTCAAACTTAAGTGAACATGGGAATGATAACCATAGAGCTGGTTTTTGCAAAACTGGAATTTTTCCATTAGACAAGTCTCAAGTGCTTTCACGACTCCTATACCGTAATATAGGTTTAGACTTAACACTGATTTAGTAAGTCAATCATTTTATATCTTTTAAGTAAGTCACTAGATGATCACCCAGATTTTCTAAAAAACTAAAGCAATGTAAAGTATGTACCGAACCAAGTATAAGCTTATGTTCAGCAGATATATCCTTTTGCCTTATAAATGAAAATAATAGATTAAAAACAATGTAGATACACCTAGCAGTGTAATTATAGTTGAGACCGATAATAATACTGACCCAAGTACCTATACTGGAACTACTGAGACTTCTAATCTAATCTTTCCAGATATAAGTTTAGGCATAAAAAGTTGGAATCTTAAGTTAAGCACTAAGAACTTGTAAGTACTTGATATTGATAAGACAAAAAATGTTATTAAAAAGAATTCTGGACAGATTTGTTAATTTGTTTTGAACTATTTACATTTAGTTTAACAATTAGTAAACTTTATAACTAATTATTAAATAATTATAAAATCCTATTATTAATTTATTTATTTACTTAAATTAGTTAATGTAATAACTACTGAATAATTTTAAAGTAACTTTTTAATTTTAAAAGTAAGTTTAATAATTTTTTTTACCAGTTAAAAAAGTTAAGAAAAATAGAGGAGAAATTACTGTTATGAAAAAAACTTAAATTAATTGGAAATGGTCACTACCAACAGAACAACTGATGGTTAAGAATAAATTCAGAAATAATCGATTTTATTGAAGAACCGAAATAAAATTTTGGAAAATTTCATTTTTTTTTTTACTTAAACCTAAGTGTTATATCTAAACTGTTTTGTTTCCTTGGTACCTGTACTTGTTTAGTTTGTACCAATATTTACTGTATAGAAGAACTTTCTTAATAAATCTTTTCTTGTCACTTTATTTAATAAATTTATTTTCTTTACCTAAACATTGCTGTTTTTATTGATGTTATGCTTCCTTTAGTCCATTTTTACCGGGTTGGGCCAAAGTTTCCTGTATATTGGGGTGACTTTTGCCATATCAACCCTCCGAAAAATACTTCAGGTGTTTCATTTTCAAATGGGAGTCAGATAGTTCTAAATATCCTTTCTATGCACTTCTAAAAGTACTTTGTGTTTGAGGAAAATAACTTTTGTGGCTTTCATGCAATAGTAGTTATGGTGCAAAATGGGCCAAAGCAACTCCCTAGGGTCTGTTAGAATAAAAAAGTATTATTTCAAACTGGTAAAAAATGTTTAACTTTATTTTCAAATCAAATTGAATATTTTTAAAAATCTAACTGCCATAAAAATGCAATACACTCCCGATCAATTGCTGATTGTTCTCTCTCTTTAACTCCTGTCTCTAATCTAGGTACACGATAAGATAGCCAGTAACATAAGTTGAATTCTCCTGTAACCCAAATTGATGGTACAGCAGCAACCCAATTTTTTATTTGAAAATGTACAATAGCAAAACCTATCTGATATTTTTTTAAATATTTATGGAGTTTAACTGCCCACTTATTTTTTCAAAACAAACTCAAAATACTAAAACGAAAATGAAAGGAAATTATAAAATGTTTTAATGGACCACCATATTTAATGTGTATGCAAACTTGGAATAGTTGTATTTCTTTCTCATATTGTATATTGGTTTATTATAGAGTAAAATAAACACAAAATTCAAATTTAAGTATTTTATCCATGTTTTTAATGATTAATTAATGTTACCTTTTTGCTCTGCAACAAACAATTAACGGTATAACTTCTTCACGTAAATCAATCTTTTTCAGTTCACTTACTATCACTACTTCTCGTAATTCAATTTTTTTATGTTTTAAAATAAAATCTTCAAAACCATTACACAAAAACTTCAAATGAACAAAAACTTATAAGAAATTTGATTTTATACTAATTTAACAAAAACATTTTGCTTATTTAGTATGAAAATGCTTAAAAATAATGCATTAACTATGTAGTTATTAGTTAGCTACATAGCATTTAACTACATTGCTTAACCTTATTGGTATTACTGAAGTAAACCCCTATTTTAAGAAATAAATTAAAAGTATGCATGCTAGCTGGGTTACTATGTCTTATCATTTACTTTTTTTAAAGTATCATAAATTAGATGTGCGTTGCAAAAAAATATCTCAAAAGCTACACCCTTAGAACACCACCTAGTAGCAACAAACCTAATGTAACAGTTTTGTTAAGTGTAAAAAAACTTAAGAGTTTACTTACATTAACAGTATTTAAAAAAAACGAATTGACATTTGAGCTATTCAGAAGCCAATGCGGTTAAGTTTAAAGCACAAAAATTAAAAAAATTAATGTTTTTTGATACTTTAGTTTTTAAATTTCTTGGTTTATTAATTTATTTAGAAAAGTGTATAAAGTCTTTTTCGAGGTGTAAACTCTGCAAAAAAACAAGATATGTACAGAATGTGTAAAAAAAGCGTATATGTTTAGCTGAAAAAGATAAGAAATTTATGTAAAAATAATAAAATAACATTTATTGTCATAAGTTTTATGTTTATTCATCATAACAAACATCATCTTCTTCTGAGTTATTTAAATGTAAATCTTAATCTCCACGTGTTGTCCTTAATGTCCCGTAAAAGTTGTATTGGAGGCATATACTTTAATAAACGCATGATGTCTTTTTATGTTTCTCTTGAAATTGTTCTGCCATTAGGATATAATATAGGTTGAGTTATATTTTTTAAATTTACTGGCTTACCTATTTTTGCTTTTTTTATATCAATTACATGAAAGGTATCATCCTCGTCAAAATTATATTTGAACTTAATGCTGCTTGGGTTTGACCTTTCTAATTTTATCCATTTCAAATTAAGGCAATTGACTGTTAGTCCATTTGTTGATTTTTTTCTGTTGGTAACAGCTTTTTCCAAAGGTTTTGTGAAAAGAAATTCTTGTGGATTCATTTTAACTACTCCGAAAGGGTTCTTCCTTTTACTATTTTGTATTATATGATACCAGTCACTAGGGTTATAAATATACGGAATTATTTTTGCACAAGCTTCTATAACTGCAAAATCAGCATCATTGGGCAAATAACTGTGCCCACTTATTAAAAATTTAGGCCAAATTGATTCAGCTTTTATATCTTCACTCTGAACCAATTTCAGTAAACTTAATACAGTTTTTATATGTCGATTCTGTCCTGAACATGAATCTAAATACATTCTTATTTTTTGAAAATCCTCTGCGTACAACTTAATGTGTTTAGTTAAACACAACGACACTTCCTGTGAACCCCACGATGCTTGGGTTATAGGCCAAACATACATGTAGCCCTAGTTAGTCTTTAAATCATGACAACCAAGATTGTATACATAAAAGTTCCTCGTGTAATAAGCCACTGATGTGGATAGTTTCAGAAATGGTAATGCTTTTTCTAAATCAAAACTAAACACATATATTTTGTCTGAAGCTCTTAATCGATCATTAGCCATACTATTATGGGCAATTTCTGCTTTTTGCAAGTGTTGGTCATGTTCAAATTCGGCAGCATTTTTTTCTTCATCTATTGTAGATTGTTTTTTTATTACCAAATAATCACATTTTGCGCAAGTATCTTTTGAAGGTTGCCTAAAGTGAAAGTTAAAATTTGCCAAAAATATATGGTAATAAAACTTTTCGTTTACTGTTAAATTTGTTTTTCATTACATTGTTCGACATACAGGTTATATATTTTTGCAATAGAAAGGTCTGAATTTAAGTATCTGCGTCTGGGATTATGACCTCTTGTATAATGGCTTGAAATAGCAGGAAAGGAACTTATATGTTTTCTTACATGGGAATCATCTATTTTGTTACCTGAAATATATTGCCCCCAGTGCTCCTTCAGATCTTCCTTTGAACAGCAACTATATAGTCACCCATTACTTATTTGATATGTTTCTATAAAATATGTTTTGCAAACACCAACATCTTGGCCGTTAAGTGTAATAAAATATTCAAAAGACCGAGATCTTGATCTTTTGGTGTAATTCCTGGGTTGTTGTCTTTTGATAGCATGAACTCTAATTAACCCACATAAAAAAATATTTTGCTTATGATCATTAAGCTTGTAAAAAAATTTTATCGCCTGTTTTCTTTGATAAAAGGTTTTCTTGCGATTACAAAGTCGTACACAGTTATGAGGTTTATTATCAAATTTCTTTGCAAGAATTATTTTTTTATTTCTATTTTGATATTGTTTACCTTGTATCCTTTTTTGTTTCTCAACATTTCTAGACCATTTCCCTGGATTTCTGCTACGTTTTCTACCAACTTTTCTGTTATTTTGTTTATTTTCTGCATCTTCTATTTCTGACAATGTATCAGAATCAATACAATTAATTCTCTTTGAAATAAGATGAAATATCGTATTACTTTCACTGTGTTCTATTTCGATTGACATTTTTAGATTTAAACCCTTAAAATAAATCTTTTTTATTATTTTAAAAAGTCAGACTTTTTACAGTTATTCAAGAAAATTTTTTTAATGTTTTTGATAACAAAATAATTTTCGCAAACACTTCAACATAATATTTTTGTGTATATGACGCACATGCATAAAACTCAAATAATTCTAATTAGAAGTAATGGTTATAGTTACTATAAAGTTCTTGTTTTTCAGTGTTACCAACAAATATTGAAAGAAGAATTTAAATTTTATTGCAAAGTTTATGTAAAAAAATATTGATAAAAGGTGGACTTATACACAATGACTTTTGAAATTATTATACAATATATTCATAAGGCATTAAAAATACAAGCTATGGGGCTGTCCTTAAATGATGTCAGTGATTTTTTTCAATTTTTTGACCCCCTCCCCCCTTTATCAAACTGTCAATTTTTGGCCAACCCTCTTTATATATGATGTCAGTTTTTGTTACCCCCTCCCCCCTAAAGTAACATTAAAAATATGCATAAATACCCTTGATTTTTTTCTAATTATATTATATAATTATGTAGTAGTAGACTCAGCAAATTATATTATAGAACAGTTGATATCTCATCAAATAATAAACAAACTAATCAAAATAAGCAAATTTTATTTTATATTTATAATATAAATTCAATCAATAATCTTCCCATGCGTTGTTAAAGTGGTCTTCAATTGAAATAAGAGATAGTGAATGCTATTAAAAATAAAAGATAGTGAATGCTGAAACAATTAGATTTGCAGTCAAATGGTAATACAATAATAAAACGTTGGTAAGTTTTTAATTTATCTAATGTCTCTGGAAAACTTACAGCGAATTTTTGACAAAGCATATATATCGTTTCTATACCACATTGTAGATGTAAATACCTTTAAAATCTGCTTGAATATACTTAATTTTTTTCAAATTGACGTCATTTTAGTCTGAATGTTACACCCCCTCACCCTATTTCAATTTTTGCCAAACTTTTCAATACCCCTCCCCCCTCCCTCCTATATTTACTGACACCATTTATAGATGGCCCCTTACATATAAAGTATTGTTTTCACCAATTTTTTAATTTTTTCGTAGATCCAGCGGGCACAGACGTCCGTAAGACGTCTTATAGTTGTCACTTGTCCGTACGTCATCCTTTAAACATCCAACGAACGTTCTATGCCCTCTAGGGAGTTCTTACATAAAAAATTTCTTTCCCCATTTACTATTTTGCATGTTTCCCCTATATATTTATACATGTATATGTTATTGTTGCTTTAATAGAAAGTTTGAACTATTTTGGATACAGCGCAGAAGCTATCAATTTTTGTTAAATTAATCGCTTGTGAGCCGTAATAACCAAAAAAAACTAAAGCATCTTAATTTTTTAAAATTTTATTTTTCTATATATCTAAAAAAATTATTTATATATGTAGAATGTATTTTTGCTCTTATAGATTATTGCTTCAAAGACTAACGGAGATTCCTTAGCAAGCATTATATTTACACCAACCTACCAAAATTTACTTGAGGTTTTTATTTTATAAATTTATTTATGAAACAAATAAATTTATTAATTAAAAGTATCATTTCATAAATTTATTTATGAAATCATACATTGTGTTTTAAGTTTAGTTAACTTAACTTCATTATTCAGAACTTACTATTTCAAATAATCTTTTAAAACATACTGGTTTTATGGCTGCACTATCAGGTGGAGGGCTCACTTTTGTGTTGTAGACTTTTCATTTTAACTCTAATTCTTTTACAGATAAAAGATTCCACGCATGAGATTTCCATTATTGAAGCTGAAGCTATAACGCCTGATGACTTGCTTAGTTTTGCATGGCAAGTGGCATCCGGAATGGTATGAGCTTGTTTAATATAAGATTTGTTTACTTAATATTCTGTGTATATTTTTTGATTTGCACTTTTTCAGGAATACCTTTCATGTATTAAACTTGTACACCGAGATCTTGCTGCAAGGAATATTTTGGTTGGCGCTAATAAAAATGCAAAAATATCGGATTTTGGTTTAACGCGTAAAATCAATAGTGAATTAAATTACATGGGGTGCAATAGGCGCCTTTTACCAATTAAATGGATGTCAGTAGAAGCAATATTTGAGCATATGTTTACATCACACAGTGACGTGTAAATTTTTTAAATTTTTTATAAAATGTTTTTATAAGTTGACGTTGCAATTCATTATTTTGTGTGTTAATTTATTTTTTTTTGCATAATTATAAGTTTAAAATGATTTAGGTGGTCGTATGGTGTTGTATTATTTGAAATTGTAACGCTAGGTAACTGAATAGCTATTTCAATTAACTTTGATAATCAAGTTTCTTTTATCTATTATTAGTTTGTTTAATTTATCTATTTTTGATTATTTATAGGAGAAATACCTTATCCTTCGATAAGTAATCGAGAGCTTATTGATCTTTTAAAGAATGGTTACCGGATGGATCGACCAGATAACTGCTCTCAATTTATGTAATATTTATTCTTATTTCTATACTCTTTTAACTAAATTATTTAAGATTAATCATAAAAAATAAAGTTTTGAGTTTTACAATATTTAGGTTTGATTACATGTTGCGATGTTGGAATGAAGATCCGTTGCAACGACCTACTTTCACAGAATTACGAGAGTTGTTTGAAAGTAAATTATCTCGGAGTAGTCGTTATTTCAGTTTTGAATTAGAAGAAGGAAGTACTAATCACGCTTGATGCAAATATTCATCTACAAGAAAAAGATATATTACAAATATCGGAAAAGATTCGTTCCTTAAAAGATGGAAAAATGTTTAATTAATTTTACACATCACAATTAAACAATTTATTATAATTTTCTTGTTCTATTCTGGCCATTTTTGTTTGGTTAACCTTTTTGTATACTGTTAACATTTTTTGTTTGTTTTTGTACTTGTTTGCATCTTGTTTTTGTTAGCATTTTGTTTTTGTATGTTGTTAAAATTTTGATTCTGTTTTTTTTAGAATGTTAATATTTCGTTTTTAGATTTCTATGGTGTAAACTTTTTCTGTTTTTTATTAAATAAAACTTTAAAATAAAAATAAAAAAAGTTTTTATAAATCACCAATGCTAAATAAATTATGCCGCAATATCCACAAAATTATTTTTCAAGTTAGTTATTTTTTTGTTTTTTTTGCTTTCACTTTTGTATTTCTCAACTCCGTCGGCTTTTATTTGATTTTAATATGGCTGGATACTTCGAGATAAGTTTCTTTTAGATGTGTCCGATAATACAATTCATAGCAAAGCCTGTTTTTTCGAAAGCGGCTTTCATAAATCTACTCTACAAAGCTAATAAAAAAAAACCAACTTAGTACGTATATCTAAAAAAGTTCATCATACATTTGGTTAGTGAACGGAAACTTTCGACTTCGGCCGAAACCAAAATTTCTGCTTCAATAATTTTTTCACTTTTCCTGTTTCGGCCGAAATTTCGGTTCAAACTGCAACCGAAATGAACCGAAACTTTTATAAGATTTTTTTTAAGTTTTAATTTAGAGTGGGATCGTGACGATTTCCTAATTGTAATCGTTTGTCAGTAAATCAGTTTTTATTTATAACAATTATAGAAATTTTAATTGAAATCACGTTTCATAATAGTTTTAAGTTACTATTCTCAAATCATTCTTAAAATGAATTAACATTTAAGTACAGCAACCCAAACAAATTGTTTCATCAAAAGTTTCTCAGTGCTAAATTTTTTAATGGAAAATAATCGATAAAAAACTGGTTTATGGAATCATTTTACCGTGACAGCTAGTGATTTCAAATACGGAACTTGCAATATCTGTAATTCGAAAATATCTCGTGGATCGTACAATTCTAAACTTCAATCAATTAGCGGACATTCATTACATTTAAGAAGTCGTTTACTCTAAAAAATTTCCTAACTGAAAAAGCAATACTCGCAACTACCGGCAGTCCTTAAAATATACCAACTTCAGATCAAGTTGAGCCTATTATAATTGAAAAAGAACAAAACCCTTATTTGACACCAGAACAAAACGGCAGAGGGCTGAAATGTTGCAATTTGCAATACCTGGTTGGGTTGACAATATCTCAAAAATTGATTCATACTCCAAAGAAGGTCTGAAGTTTCATAGATTTAAATTAGAAAACAACTATTTTAAAAATTAAGAGCAAAGTTTGGTTTGGCAAAAGTAGCAAAGAGATTCCTTAGACCTCCACCAACATCTAGCGAAGTTAAAAGGTTGTTTTTAACTGCTGGAGACATTCTTTCAAATAAAAGAAACAGACTTTTGCCAGAAAACGTGAAAAAAAATGTATTCCGCAGAGAAAATACTTCAATTATTACCTTTAATTATTGAAATGTCTTGACATATTATAGTTTTTATCAAACTATGTTTCATGGTGATTCCTTAGATATATGTAAAATAGTTTTTTTTGGTTTACTTCGGTGATCATAAAAGGTTCAGGGATTTTAAACATTCTTTTTCAATTTTCGGTTTCGGCTACGGCTTCACTAAACCGAAATTTTGGTACTTTCGGTTTCGGCTTAAATTTCGGTTTCGGTCGATCACTACATTTGGTGTTTTTATTAACCTATCAAAAGCATTCAATACTCTTGGTCATGAAATTTGTCTTGAAAAACTAATGCAACGGAATATCTGTAAGGTTGTAAAATTATTTAGAATTTATTTACTAATACGTAAATATTTTGTTTTAAGTGGAATAGATTATCAAAAAAATGTTTCCTAATATTTCTCTGTTATGAATGATGATTTTAAAAGCATATCCAAATGATCTAAACGCAGTAAGTTAACTTTAAACATTAACAAATCAAAATTGGTCTTCATCAATGTAGGCTAAAAAAAAAAAAATTTTCTTGTCTCTAATTTTGTATGAGAACTTTTATTGACATTATTCAACTTAAAAGAGATATTAATACAAAGTCTTTAGGTTTCATATTATCACAAAGCCTTTAGGCTTTAGGTTTGGAATAAAGACAATTTTTATAGTTGATAAAAATTTTCTTTATAGATAGATTCCTTAAAATATTTGATTTTTTAAATAGTTTCCAACTACCTTTAACTCAAGCTAAAACCAATTTAGTTCCCATGAAACGGCTGACATTTTCAATAATTTATATTTTGAGAATGATTTTCTAAAGGTTAAGTTACCAAGTATTTAAAAAATAGTATGTATATACTTTTTTGTTTTTATAAAAAAAAAACATTATTTTTTGATACTTTAATTTTAAAATTGTTATTTAGTTTTAGATTTATAAAAAAATTCTATTGTTTAACAAAGGTCTTTTCAGAGCACCATCGTCGTCGAAATTTAATGATAACCCCATTTAGCTGACCCAGAGAAACGGCATGGTGGGCATGACCAATGGCTCGGATAATAAATCATATTTTATTTTTCATTCTAAAAAGATGGCAGCTTTTCATTTTTGTTGCAATTTTACAGCATTCAAATAAGTGCTCTTTTGTTTCTTAAATGTAATAATCTGCAGTTTCTTAAATGTAATAATCTGCAACTTTCTCTTAAAAAAGAATTAATTTTTTTGTTGCTGTTTTCGGAAACTGACATACAATATAGCACTATATGCTTACTTAATACTTACTAACTTAAAAATTATATATTACCGTTTTATGAAATCTGTAAGTTGCCACTTTGAGTAAAAAAAAACCTCAAAAAATTATTTTCTAAAGTAAAGCAGTAACGAAGTTATAATATTCTCCAAATAAACTACACAAATGTTAAGAATTATCATAAAAAATGGCACTCCGTTGCCATACCAACATGGTAACTAAGGAAAAATGTCAAATTAGTTTCTTCACCCTGGCAAAGATTGCAGTTAATAAAAATGATTTTTTTAGCTGATTTTTTTCCAACCTACAGTAGAAAGATATAGATTTTATAGAACCAATTTGTATAGACCTTGGAAGTGATATTCTTTTAGAAAAGTGTTTGCACAGTAAAACACAAATCCTAATGAATAATTGAATCAACTAACTAAGAAGCAGTGTCCCAAAAATATATTTAATTTATTTTTTTTTTCATCAAGTCCAAGTGGAACATTTTTATTGTTTTTAACATTGGTTCCAAAACGTTTTTTTACGTGTAAGTTATTTAAGTAAATAACTTAAGTTATACAGAAAAAAAAAACTCTTTTACAAATGAAAACTTAGGTATAACAATCTAGATCCGTATAAATAACTAAAAGTTGAAATGTATTGTGTTTATTTACAATGTAAGCATACAAAAACATAGTAAAATATCTTTTATGCTATTCTATTACGAGCTCTCTTCAAACGATCGTGTATCAACTTACCAACCAAATCGAATTTTGTTGTATGTGACACTAACATTTCCAAAATAAAAAACACCATGGAAACCTTTCATGCATTTCACTAGCATGTAAAAAGCTACCGTCAAAATGTAAATAACAATAATAAAAAATAAATAATGTAAATTTCACACAGTATATAAAAGGAACAACATGTATATATGTATATTATATATATCTATATCTATATATATATTTATATATATATATATATATATATATATATATATATATATATATATATATATATATATATATATATATATATATATATATATTATATATATATATATATATATATATATATATATATATGTCTGTCAACTCGCCCTTGCGCCATATATCGCCAATATCGCCTTAGCGCCAATAGTTAACACCTCGGTAATAAAAAAAAAAATAGGTTAGGTAAATAAAATAAAAAATGTGATGAGAATTTGTTTAATGAAGCGTGACCAAAAGTATATAAAGAAGGAAAAATAAAACTTTTTTTTAATTATGAGTATTATTGATTATGTTACATTGCTAATGAATTGTTTCTTTATTCCATTTATAGAATTAGGATGTTTTATTTATATTATTGTAATAGAAGGATTGTTAATATAATTAATAGAAAGATGTTGTAATAGAATGATGTTGTTTAATATAATACGTTTTGGAAAAGAGTTATATTTTTTTATTGTATTTTATGCAATCTTTTCTATTATTGAAAATTATAAAGAAGATAAATAGATTTTTATCTATTTAATGAACCGTGACCAAAAGTATATAAAGAATAAAAAAAATAAAAATAGGGTTATTATTAAATGAAAACAAAGAACAATCCATTACAACAATTTGAAACTCTGTCAAGGGTGGCAGTAGTTTAACCTTATAAACCTGATCCACCGATAGATCGTGGTGGTACGCATGACTCGCATGGCAATTTTATTCGACCGTTTCGAGTCGATCTTTGGTGAAAATTTTAAAGAAAAAATAATGTTAATATTAACGTTATCAACTCTTTTTATTATTATTCTAGTTGGAGGTTATTTATTTGGAGCGTTATTGGCTGTTTTTATTTTACTTGGATCAATGATGGGATTATATATTTGTAATAAAATAATAAAAAAAAACATTGTAAAGATTGTTTTTTTTAATATTATAATAAAATTATTTTCCAATTTGATTAATTCCGTAAGAAATTCCACCTGAAATAGCGCCACCCAAAACAGCTTTTCCAATTGAAGGTAAGAGAGCTGGCACAAGACGGGAAGCTATTGCAGTTAATATTTTTAACGCATGCGTTTTCGTCCAGCACCTTTTAAAGGTGGTAAATAAACTCATCCTTTCCCTCTTTTTTTTCCTGCTCCTTGTAATGGTGGTAAATATACTCTACCGTGTCCTCTACATGAGCTTTTTTTATTTTACAAGCGGTACAGCAAATTTTTTTACGCATTGCGTTGTTTATGTAAATAATCTAGCGCGTAACCTCCTACGTCAGATCTGAGTAAACGTTTGGCAAAATTTTTAACTCGTGTTAAAAATTTTACTTTACCTCTATGATGATGATGATGTC
Organism: Hydra vulgaris; assembly: GCF_038396675.1. Lineage (NCBI taxonomy): Eukaryota > Metazoa > Cnidaria > Hydrozoa > Anthoathecata > Hydridae > Hydra > Hydra vulgaris. The sequence goes on from NC_088926.1 coordinate 29,718,906, forward strand.
GATGTTAACGACGATGACCGCTTCTCTTTGTACGCCTGCGAGCCATCAACAACAAGGTTATAAAAAAAATAACAAGCCTTTTGATTTTTTTTAAATTTTTTTAGAAATAAATAGTTGTTTGCTTATAAAAAAATACAAAACAAATACGGTTCATTTAATAAAAAATAAAAATGTTTTTATGATGAATTAAGATGATTTAAATTTGTTAGGAACATAGTTTCATTGTTCTTCATCTACTACTCCAATTTGTACCATTGCAGCTGGATATTGAAGATACATATTAAGTATACCTTTAAATTGATCCGTAAATTGTACGGTGATTTGAAACGAATTATTAACTGCAATAACGGCTTGAGGTTTATCGTTGACATAATGTAATCGCTAGTAGTGTCAATAACTATAGGTTCTGTAGTGTTAGTAGTACTAAAATAACGACTCAAAAAAGAGTCGTCGTCGAGAGTATAATAGTCGGCAAAATTTTAATATTAAAAGTAGAGGGTATATTTCCTTTAAACCAAGAAACATAACTTCTCCAAATTTGAAGTTGGTCGTCGACTTTTGTCATTACAAATTCAACAGTGTCACCTGGCGAATTAACAAATGTTCTTCTGTAATTATAAAGAGTAATTTTTTTAATTTTATTACATGCCATTTCACATGGTGTAAAACAATTTTTGTTTAAATGATCGCTTTCTTTTTTAGAATTAACGCAAAATATAATGCAATGTGGCACAATATCTGCTGTTTTTATATTTCCTAAATTCACAGTGACTTCGGTGACATTTTCTACATTGGTTACAATTTGTTCGTAATGAGCAAATCGTAGTATAGTATAACCTTCGTCTTTTTTACTGTTGATATATAAAGATTTTTCTAACGGTAAACTCGGTTTGATTCTATAAGTATTGAGATAAATCATAGGGTTTTTAATAGCTAAACCCACGTTAGCAAGCGCTGTTATATTGGCATCAGCGATAGGTCTTACCCATTCTAAAAGTTAGTTCATGTCATTTTCAAAATAAAATTACAATCTAATTTGTTTATTTTTTCCAAAATATTCTTTCATTTAAAAAACTTCACACATAAACTCAAAGGTACTCTAAATTTACAACCATTATCCCCAGTTAAGAAAGCATTATATCTATCTCTTAGTACTGTTTGATAACTAGCAGTGTTAGGAATAGGTGCCGCAGCTGCGTTGAGAGGTCTAATGAGTCCATTAGGGTCACCAGATTTCACAAGCGTTTTGGTTTCGGCGAAAGTAATGGCGTTAGTAGCAGTATCGGCTTCTTCTATTAATCCTAAATTCGGATTGATGATTAAATCTCTAAAAGCTTTCAAATAACTTTTTTTAATGAGTAGCGCTCTAAAACGATCGAAAGAACGACTAACTATAGCGTTTTTGGCGCAAGTAGTATTGTTTTTTGATAATTGGGATAAAATCTAACAGTTTTAAATAAAGCAATAACTAGGTTTGCAACTACGCTGATTTTGTGTAATATAGCATCGTCTGTTTCAGGTGTAAATTTTTTTTGCGTGCTTAAATTTTTATAAAGAAATAAATCAAAATCAAGGTACCAATCTTGTGGATTTGTCCATTCGTTAAGTATTGTAGTAAAAGTAATTAAATTAGCCATATCAGAAGTAAGATCGTGAGAAAATTTTTGATTATTAACAGCAATGACTTCATCTTGAGGTTGAGCTGTTTGAAATCCGGGATATTTTTCATTTAAAATAGCATTATATTCTGCGCTTATATTACCACTTGTTGCTTCTTGCAATAAACCATTTTCATCGTCTGCTTTTGCCAAAACATCTTCAATAGTAACATGACCGTCTGTGTTGGGTGTATAACGATTACCATCACCCGCTCTCATATATTTAGCCAATGAACCCATTTTTTTTAAAAAAAAGAAAACAAAACATTTTTTTCTATTTATTCATCCTCTGACTCTAAAGTGTTTTTTTTTAATTGTAATTTTTTGTTTTTAACGTCTTCTAAATTTTGAGTGTAACCAAGTTTAATTAAACTTTTTTAATTCAATTTTTTTTTCTTTTTTTCGTTGTTATTCTGCATAAACGGACTTGATAAAATGGCTCTTTGTTAAATAATACAGTTTCTACATAATTCGTTCATTTTGTCGACTGCGTTTAACCATGTTTTATAACTCGGTGTAGAAGCTCTTTCAAATGTAGTTGTAGTGACAAGAGGTACTTTGATAGTAGGTGAAAAAATGGGTTTGATTTGTTCGCAATGTAATAAAACTTCAATATAGGTTTCTGCGTTATATTTAGTAATTAAAGAGGAATCGCTTGTCATCAACTTAACAATATCATCAGGTAAGTTAGAAGGTAAAACTTGAAACGTTTTACCTTGAATTTCAGGAGTACCTATGGGTATATTATTCCATGTATTACTGATATCATAATCTGAATAGGAATTACTGTTCATTTGAAGTTTTAATAGACCTTTCATAAGTAATGTACTAATTTTAACTGGAGATGATAATTCTCTTTGGAATGATGATAATGAAAAAAAAAGTATAATAAATTGATGTTCCGTCTATAGGATCAGGAAGACATGAAGGTACACCTTTTGCTTTATCAGTAAGATATTTGTTAAATATGGTAAAATCTGGTCCTGCGTAAGTATGATCACTAAAGGTCATATTATTTAAATTTAATTTGAGTAAATTGTTTGTCATGTTTATACTTTCGGTAAAAACATCCATCATTTTTAATTCTTGTTCAGGCCATATCACTTGAACGACGTTAAAAAAAGGTAAAGGTAAAGAAGCTAATGGTATATTTTTTAAAGTATAACGATAATATTTTCTTCTGTTTATTAAAGGAAAATAAAGTTGATAAAAACTTGCCATTAATTCTGTAGGTTCAGCGATCAAATCGCTCGATCTAATGGTGACAAATTTTGTTAAGAGATTTCCAGGACCACTTGTAAAAGCCTCCTTAATGATATCTGAAAATTGTGGTAACACAATTTTTTCATTGGTATAAACTCCGGGAAGAAAGGGATTTTTAACGTCAACATGATCATTTCAAATTTTCCATAAAGCATTAATATGAATATTAACATTAAGTGAAATAGCAGCTATTTGTGTCGCGCTTAAAAGTGGATGTTTTGCAAAAATTAAACAATTTTTGCTAGTGTGAGTATTTAATAAAATATTGAATATGTCGTATGTAGATTTAGTAGCAATATAGTCGTATTGTAATAATTTTGTAAAATCTTCCATAGCGTATGCATTTGCAGTTGTTCTATTTGAAAAAAAACCAAAATAAGATAAACCTTTTTCGTTTAAGTTTGTATTTAGAGGATTCAAAGTAGATCGAATAGGTTGTAGAAAAGACGGGTTAGTTGCATATTCGTTTCCTTTTTTGTAATACCATAATAAATTATAATTGGTTTTACCATTAATTATCGTATTGACGTTAAATAAACTTTGTTGAACATTGTTGTTACTGTCTATACTAAATTTTATCATGGGTAAACTTAATAAATTGGTATTGTATCGAAGTTCAGTAAAAGGATCAAATAAATAATTTGGATTAAAGTATTTTGACATTGAAATTTTGTCATCTTTATTATAATAACTTGAAAAAAAGTCTGAAAAAGTAAAAACTTTATTTAATTTTGAATTAAAAAGTTCCAAGTTTCTAATAAAAAAATCGTCTTGATAGGCACTAAGTGAATTAGTTCCAAAGAGTTTACCACTTGTTGAATAAAAGCTCCACATATTACTCAGTTGAAAATTGTCCATGTTTTCCATAACTAATATGTCGTAACAAGGAAACGTGTCACCTGGTAAGAGTATATGGTTTTCATACGAAACAACATTTTTGGTGACGAGATAAAATTCATCTATTTTTCTGGTAGGATTAGTAATCATGTCACTTTGAATATCTGTTAACATTTTTTTATAGCAGGTTTGGATTCCATTCTTAAACCGTAACCGTTTTCTGAGAACGATATGTTTTTGTCTACTCGTTTTAAATTAGTAAGAATATCCATGCTCGTTAAATGTACAATGGTATTATTTTTAAATGTAGGTTTATTTATATCGTTAAGGGTCAAAGGTAAACTAAAATCGTTCAATACATTATAATGCACTCTAGCTTCATTTTTATTTTTACTTTTGCTAAAATAATAGGTGCTACAATGATATTTATTTACATCTAATACATCATCAAATGTTAAATTGTTCATTTTTTCATTTTTTCTTTTTATCTTGCAGCTTTTTTTTCAAAGGTTTTAATAAAATATCAACATATTTGTTACAGTTTTTATAGTAAACGTCTTTATCTTCTTCGTTAATAGGTAATAAATCTTCTCGTTTGACTTTGAATGTCGTATTTAAATCGCCTACTACTCCGACTTTTTAAATATAAACGGGTAAATAACCTTTTACTGAAGGGTTGGAGCGTTTAGAGACTTTGATAATAATTACTTTTTTTGTAGTGTTCCAATACGGATCATTACGAGAGCTCGATTTGCTAAAGGTGTCTTTAGCATCTATTTTATATTTTTTCAAATAACATTCAGTACCAATAGATAAAGGTTTATATAATTTTTCGTTTTTGTATTCTTTTTCTACACGGTGCAACATGTTGGAAGAAAAATGAAGAGCTCGCCTTTTGGCGTTTTAGTATTGATCGATTAAACGAAGCGCTTTACCTTTGGCATCTTCAGCGTCCAAATCTTCAGGAGCGAATCCACTCGTTACTTTTTCTTTTTCGTTTAGTTTTTGTTCTATATCTTCGATATAAAAACTCCAATTTTTTTTCTTGAAGTTCACTTTGCTTTCTTAATTTTTGATAAAGTAATTTTAAACTTCCTATTGCTGATTCAGCCAAATAAACTTTTCCATAATTTTTAGAATGAAAATGATAAATATTTTGCTCTTCACACCATTCATCCATTTTGTTGTTAAAAAATTCACCACCTTGATCTGTATGCAGGTAAATAAAAGTTTTATTATCTCTTTTTATGTCTTAAAAAATTTTTGATCAATAAAACGAAACTCCATTTTTTTTATTTACAAAAAAACTTTTACAAATTTATATTCTTTTTAATATCGTATATTTTAGGTATCAAAACCTCACGATTAAACATTGTCATTGTATGATAACGCTCTGATTTTTTTTATAATATTTTTTTCAATTTGAAGTAATGTTTGGATGTGTTCATCACTACAAAATTTTTCTAAATCAGGTAACTCTTTTAAATTAGCTTCACGTATCGTCTGTAAACGATAATGGTCTCGAATTTCAGTCATGATACCGTCGTCAAAAACATCATTTTTCTGAGTAAACCTTTTTAAAAAATGAATAACATGTGTTTCTATTTTGACTTGTTTATAATTCACACTCATTCTATTTTGTTTAATGGGTTGCTTTTCTTTCACCAATGAAAAAGGTAATTCTCTAAACAATCTTTCAGCTGCAAAAGTATCAAAACCGTTGACATAATTTGAAAATAATAATTAGAATTAGGTACGTCTTTAGCTCTGTTTTTATAATAATTTTCTTTTTCTTCATCACCATTTATACTGTAAACGCTATAACATTTGGGTCCCATTGCAAAGGCTTGAACAATGTAATGGGGTGGAGGTATTTCGTTTTGAAAATGATCCGTTTCTTTAGCATAAAGAGTTGAATAAAAACAATGACTCTTTTTATAATTGGAATAATCCATCCATTGTTGACCGATTTTTGAAAAATAAATCCATTCTTCAACTTTATTACGAAAATTAAAATCAGTAATGTCTTTTTTTTGTGTAATAAAAAAGCAACCAGAATCAGTTACTATCTGTTATACTAAATATTTTTTTGCTCCTTGATTTTTAAATACTTCACCCAATTCCCAACTAAAACATCCTACGTTGAGTTTAGCATAAGATAAAATTTGAGAAGCCACAATACGTAAAGATTTGTTAATTAATTTACATTTTTCACTGGTAGTTAAAATGAGAGCATTTTTATGATCTTTTGTTTTTTAAAATTTCATAGAAATCTTTCATTTCTTGATGATTGTTTTCATTATGAAATCAAATACTTTTAGTTTTGACATCACTAATCAAATTAAGAAGATTTTCTTTAAAATAATCATCATAATTAAAACCAGTAGACTCATAATAATCTAAACATACTTTTTTTTTAAAAACATCCAATTTATATCTTTCAGGTTCAACACCGATAAACATTGCTCCATTGTATAATAAAATTTTGAAAATAAAAAGGGAATAATAATTTGATATTTTCATCACTTTGCCCTTCTCGAATTAAAAAATTTAATTCGAGAAGGGCAAAGTGATAAGAATATTTTAAAAATTTTCAATAATGTTTTGAAAACCTTTTTCTTCGTGATTCATAAAAACAGTTTTAGCTTTTGTGCAATATGTTGACTTAATGTTCCGTAATGTCCGTTAATTTGTAATTTGCAAAAAGCATCTACTACTTTGTTTCCGTTTTTAATGGCTTCTTTTCTTTTTTCCATATTTTCCTTTACCATTTTTCGAGTGGATAACGCCAAAGAGGTAATACTTTATAAATTTTTTCAACAACACATCCGCAACATGTGGTCAACCATATTAAAGTGTCTAAAAATTCACACGTTTTATGTGAGCTTAGTTTCATGACTAATTTAATCGTTTTGTCTTTTTCTATATTATATTTTCCATTATTTGTTAATTAACGTTTAGATAAAATTTCAGTAGGAAAATAATCTTATAATGATATTATTTCTTTTTCTACCATAGGTGAAAAGCCTCCTACTCGATCTTGATATTCTGGTCTCATAGTAATTTGACAATGAACTAAAGCGCTTGTTGAAAACCCGTTTAAATTTACACGATGATATTTTGAATAACATCATCCAAAGTGATGAATTCCAAATCAAAAAAGTATTTCATATTAAAAAGGTTAAGGTTTTAATTGAGCTCCGCCATATTGCCCGTTTTCATCCATAAAAAATAAACAACCTCTTAATATGTTATTATTTAATTCAAGTTCTTTTATTTTAGGTTCAAAGTAATCTTTATCAATGGCGTATTTTTGCGTGCCGTTGGTTGACATACCACCACGAATACATTTTTTAATCATTTTTTGATGTTCTTATGTTGGAAGATATTGAATTTGAATTAAACTTTTGGTAGAATTTAATTTGCTTGTATAACTAAAAATGCTAACATGATTAATGATATGAATGTTTGTAAATTCAAACGTTCTTTCATCAAAATCTACCATCACAGATCCCAAAACTACTGTATCCAACAAGGTAATTTTACAAGGTTGTTTAAATTTTTTCATTAGATATGAAAAAGTAGTACGATCATTAATTTGACCATATTTATATTGACTAGGTATAGATATTTCGTTGATACATTTACAAAATAGTTTTCTTAAAAAGTAAAGATCTTCTAACAATTCAATGTTGTCATTTTCAAACTCTATTTCTATTTGTTTTATAGTCATGACAAGAAAAGCCAATTTTTTTTGAATATGTTGTTTTGGGATGAAGGCTCAGTATAGGGTTTGCAATGTCAAACAATTTCTTGATACCTCGTCCTTCGACTGCTGAAAAGGATGCCAGATCAGTGCAAAAGTATTGCAGCATTGCAGAGTCAAACTGTTTTTGAATGGAGTTGTCTTTGTCATATTTGGACTTTGTTTAAAGCATTTCGACCATGGTTCGTTGTTTCTTCTTAGGAGGAGGAAGAAGAGAGTCATCAGTTTTTACAGAATGCTCAACGTAATCTTGGCTGTGTTTTTTTTTTGAGGTGACGATGAAGTTCCATTTTTTGTTTTCAATGACTTTTTGCACGCCTTGCATTCAGCGCCGTCACTTGTTTTTTGAAAATATCTTCAGATATTGTTTTTTCTTGGTGAAATGAGGCAGGAATATTTTATTTCAATATGAACATTATGTGTCAAGTTGAATTCCACTGGTAAACTAATGAAATTAAGTCGAAAGTGCACCATTTTATACAAAAAGTATTTGTATATATAGTCTAATTAAAAATAATTAAAATGTAATTAAAATTTTTTAATTAGATTTAAAAAAAAAATCTAATCAAAATACCGAATTAAAAATCTAATGAAAGGTTTAATTTGTTTTTGTCAAAAACAAATTAAATTTTTAATTAGATTTATTAAAATCACGGAGTCAAAATATTATTTAATTAAAAAAAACAAATTATTAAGCATTTTGTTAATTATAATAATTTTTAATTTGGAAAATAACATAATATTTTATTCTCGTTTTACTTCTTGCGAGAGTTTTCTATTTCTCGTTTCTCACGAGAAATCACATTTCTCACAAGAAACGATAACGAGACGAGATCTCGCTCACGGTTAATAATAACATAAACAGCATTATATTCTATTAAAGTGATTGTACCCACTCTACCATTACACAAACTTTCTTCTACATTGATATTTCAAGACAGCATAACAACAGCGTTTATTTTAAGCTGTATATCTGCAGGAATTTGAAATGTAAATTGAATGTTTGGATTTTTAATATCATCTTTAGCATGAAACCAACGTCCTTCATCTTTTATATCATTCATTTTCATGGAATTAAAAACATCGACTTCCATGTTTTTAAAAAATAATCTTGCGTATTTAATATTAATATTTTTATTTTCTTTAAAGTGACAACTCATAAAATAATCACCAGTTTGATCGGATACTTTACCAAAACGTATTTCGTTTAAAGCTTCAAAAATTTTTGCGTCTTCTTTTTGTCTAAAACATTCTGTTAAAACAAGAACCTCAGTCATGTATTGATGCCATATCTTAGATTTAAAAACTAATTCTCCTTTAACTGGTGGTAACTGAAAAAAATCACCACAAGCAATCAATTGTATACCTCCAAAAGTTCATCATCACATTGTTTAATTTTGCAAGCTAACAAATGTAACAAATCAAATGTTTGAGCGTTAATCATTGAAATTTCATCAATGATTAAAACATGAGTTTCCAACCAAAGTTTTTTAACATCAGGATGCATATGTTGCATATAATAATCTAAACCTTTGACTCCTGTTTCTATTTCTGCAAAAGCGTGTATAGTCATACCGTTTAATAAATGAGCTGCTTATCCTGTACTTGCAGTAATATGTATTGTTTTATATATTTGAGTGCTTTGAGCAATTTATTTGACTATATAACTTTTACCACAACCAGCACCTCCAGTAATAAAAAAATTAAGTCCCTCATCAAGCCATAGAAGAGCTTTTTGTTGTTGTAAAGATAACATTTTTATTATTAGCTGAAAAAAAATGACAATAAAAAATTTAATCATATATATCAGAATATAAATATAAATAAGCATACTTGATGAAAAACACCATAAAAATAAGTTTAAAATAATGTTCATTCTTAATTTAAATAAAAAATCATAGTCTTCATCGTCGGTCAATAATATTTTCAAAGTCTTGATTTCATTGTTATTTAATGTTTCGTTATCCAAGTAATTTTCTAGATTATTTGCCACGGCGTTTCTATTCATATTTATTATTTTCAACAACAATTGTTTATTATGATTTTGTCTTATTATATTCATCTAAAAAAATTACATGTAATTAACTTGTTCTAAACATTTTTCACAATAAATAAAAGTACAACTTCGTTTCCAAACTTTAGAGTATTTATACTCATTACAATTTTCACATTCGTTTAAATATTGTTTACAATTTTCAATTTCTAAACACTTTTCTTTTACATGATTTAATAAATCTTCTTTAGATAAATTTTGTTAAAAATAATAAAATCCTTCAAAATTCAAATTCAAATAAACGTGATGATGTATTTTAATATATTGAAACACCATCAAAATCAAAACAGACGGTATATTTAAACTTCGAACTTCATTATTAAAAAAATTATCCCACTCGTAATTCAAATAGGATATTCTGCATGATTGACATAAAGTTTGTCTTGAAATAAATGCATGTTGTCTAATCTTTTCCAAAGTTTCAGGATATTTTTGATTAAATTTATATATGGCTTCCATCAATAAATCCAAATCATTTTCTGTTAGTTCCATTTTTTTTATTATGTAATCTAAAAATATACAAATTAAAAAAAAAAGTTATGCTTCAAATAAATTTTTATATTTGTTGTTATAATCACTGTCATTTTTTTCGGAAATATGAATTTCTTTCATTTTATTATTACATGCTAAACACATTTGATCTAACGGACAATTACAAGTAGCCAAATCACGTACTTCGAATCTATGATATTTAACAGTTTTGTTTAATAAAATTTTAGATAAACCAGTCTTCTCAGATGTTTTTAATAACATATTAATAAAATCTTTCACTGCTTCTACTGAACACGACAAAATAAACAAATAAGTCGAACATCATCGTATTCTTAACATTCACACGTACCTTTTAGTTTTTCTTCACTTACTTCACGAAACTCGTTATTCATTAAAAACTGAATCAAAGTTTGAAACAAGTTGTACATAGCGACACTCTCTTCTTTAATCAGATCCCAAGTCTTTACTTTTGTAATATTTTCCATATTTTTTTATTTTATCTAAAAAGAATAAATTGTTAATTCAGACAAACTATTTTCCAAATCATGATTAAGTGCAAAACTTAATAAAGCTGCAAATTTTTCTTTAAGTTCTTTTAAAGAATCCATAATTATATGTGCTTTTGGATCCATTTCACAATTAAAATGATATCTTCTCATAGAATCCTCTAAATTTTTACATTCATTGATGATCAAATCAGAAATCTCCATATACGCTTCCATTTCTTCTATTGTTTTATTATGTATAGTATGTATAAATGAACTTCTCATATTATTAAAATCAACTGGTATACTATCAGATAAAAGAATATTGACAACACAACCATATATATTCTTCAAGCGTTTATACTGAACTCGATCCATGTTTGAAATGAAATCCCATGTTTGAAATCCCATGGTTCCATTTTTTTAATTAGTTGTCTAAAAAAAAATTTACAAATTTTTAAAAATTATTTAATTTTACATTTAATAAACAAATTATTTTCCAAAATATATTTATTAACGTCTGATTTTTTCATAATATTGCAATAACCAAAAGCAACATTTTGACCATCTTTTGGAGGACTTTGAAAACATTCGTTATCCTGAGTGAGAAAACTTCTTTCATTTGAACACCTTTAGAACCACATATCGTAAATGTTATCATTCTATTTAAAAAATATCATAAGCTGTATAATGCATAACAATATACACACCAAATTCTTTTTCCAAATCACAATTGTGCTTATCACATTTCATGTTGACAGTTAATCTCATTGCAAATTGATATCTTTTAAAATAAAATGGTGCACTATAATAAGATCCAGTCATATTATCTAGAAATTTATTATGAAAATCTTTTATTACCCACAATTTACAACCGTCTGCTCCGTTATCAAACGACTCTTCCAAAATTGAAATTCGTAAATCCAAATCTTTCATTTTTCTAATACCATACATATCACTCTATATACTTGCTGCATTATTGGTTTGAATAAAAATAGAAGGTGTTGAATTTTCTTTTTTCTCTTCTTTTTGATTATTATCGGATTTTACTCGTATACCATCAGTTTGAATTTCACTAGTTCTACCTTGATAATAATTTTTAGTTGAAGCATTATCGTATTTAATACCACATTCAATAACCTCGTTATCTGTCTTTCAACATCTTTAATCATCGTCATAGTATCATCACGACTAGAACAACCATCAATTTCTGTAACTATTTTTAATGATTTTAATGTTTTCAAAAAACCCATTTGAGCAACAGCATCTCCGCGATTGTTAATATAATCTTCTTCTGAAATATTCTAAAGCAACACTTTAATTTCATCTTTATAATCTGCATCTATTATTGCTGGTGCATTGAATACCGCAACACCATATTTATAATCGATACCTGATTTAGAATATATTTGGCCATGTAAATCTGTATCCATTTTATCAATATATATGCCAGTACTAACTAAAATAGGTTCTTTTGGTTGAAGTATATAATACTTTCTACTTCTCAAATCAAAGCAAACACTCTCTTTTGTTTCATAAAAAGACCATTTTTCTGTATCTTTATTTTAATCATCTGAAAAAAATTTACAAATTTTTTATACACATTTAAAAAAAAATACATAAAAAAAGATTATATACAAATATATTGTTTAAGTTCTAAGCAATAAACAACTTTTTTTCTTTTATTTTTATGTATATACATACAATCTTTACAACAACTCTCTTTACAATAATAACAATTAAAACAAAATAAAAAATTTTTATCGCAAAGATTACAATAACTAAACTATTTATAATAAAAATCGAATTGTTCTAAATCGTTCGAATTTAATAGTCTACTAAAAAGTTCATTGATATAAGGTAAAAGAGGTATCATAGTCTGATATTCTATATCTATAAACATTTGCATAAATAACTCTTCGACTTTTTCCACCAATTTTTATCATAGTTTTCTTGACATTTTGATTTGTCTAAAGGTAGAGCTGTATTGAAATATTTTTTTTTATTTTACAATTTCCAAACGAGTATTTTCGTAAAATCGTTTTTCTTCGTCAGCCATTTTTTTTATAATCTAAAAAAAAAATAATAAGTCATTTAGCAAAGAATCAAATATTACTTAAGTAATGTTTGGTTTTTTGCTAAAAGATTTGTTTTAACAAGAGTACTACTTGATTACTCCTTGTTAAAAGAAAATGTTTTTTCCCCCTTTATTTATAAAAAGGTTTACTAAAGTAGTCATAACAACAAATCCTAGCTCATTAAAATAGAACGAAAGTATCAAAGTACAGAATTTAAAGTTTAATAGTGTTATCATTGTCACAGTTTGAACTTTAAACTTTTATGATATCATAATTCACGTGTCATTAAAATTCTTTAAAAACTTGTTTGTTCTGGTTTTTTTTAATCTCTCTTTTCAAATCAATTAGCAGCGGGTACTTTGTGGCTTGTTGATTTTAAAGAAGAAAAAAATATTAAAGATAAACAATATTCTACTGTGCCACTCAAACCTTTGGCTCAATTTAATTATGTCAAAGAAGAATTAATCTACAAAACTAAAAATGATGGATGCGAAATCCTATTACCGTGAAAATATAGAGACATGAGTGATCTCAATAAAACAAATTATATGTTTAGAAGTGAAAATAAATTAAACAAAGATGACTCTAAATTCAAAATTTTTAAAGGAGAAATAACAAATAATGTTGTTTTTTAATTTAATCATAATAAATTCACCAAAAAAGTGTTGGAATCTATGATGGAAAATTTACAAAGTGCTCAAAACAGAGCTTATCAATCAGTAGCTTATCCTAAAACTGCCATATTAAAAAATGCCGATTTTAATGGTTATACTATTCGATTGGCAAAAGAAGACGACGACATTCGTTTAACAGAATACGAAAGATTATTATCCGTAGAACCTTCTTTTATCAATACTATAAATAAAAACGGTCATTATAGAAGTTTAAACATGAATTTAAAACGAGCTTGCGAATCATTAGCTGAGAAAGAAACAAGCAAAAAAAAACAAAAAGGCAGAAGTAGAGGAAGAAGAAGAATAATTTTTGTTGTAAAATTTAAATTTAAAAAAAAAAACCTGTTTTATTAATAAAAAACTTGTTTTTTATATAAATAATTCCTATGTAAAGAGATGTAAAAAAAAAATTCTAGTTCATTTTTGAAAGAGAGAATGACTAGCAAACAACTCGATGAAAGTCTGCTCAAAGCAGTTTTACTTTTTTATCCTGATAATGAATTACATGAAATATTGTATGAATTTCATCATTTAAATAATGCGTATGATGAGTGGCAAGATATTATATTTTCGTATTTAAAAAAATGAGACTTGGAATTAAAATTGCCTGAAGAAAAACTTGTTGATTTGTATTATATTTTCATAGCTAAAGACTATGAAAATAATCTTGGTTTATTTGAAAAATCTACTCTTGAGTATGTGAGTTTTGCAGAACAATCACCATCATGAATAAAAAGTATGTTTGAAATATGTCACATGATCAATGCTGATTTTTTAAATATAGTAAAAACAACTATGGAAAAACAATATGAAAAAGTATGGATGATATTATTAAAATTTATAAACTTTATTACAAAACAACAAGAAGAAATCAAAATAAATGTTGTTCATGGAAAAACAAACTTAAACTATCTTTAAAATATTATTTTTTGTTTCCTTATATCAGCGACAAATGGGAATGCGACGACTTGAAGAACAATTGAAGATTATAAGAGAATGTTTATCTTTCTTGCGTACAAAGACCTTATTTTTCATATCACGACAAACTTTTTCATAGTGGATATTATACCATTTTTACACCGACGCCTATTTATAAATATTTATAAATGGAAAAGTCAAAATAGAAGGAGATACAGTTTACATTTATAAAGCTTTTGAACACTGCAATTTCCATGATAAAAGTTTAATAGAAAAGTTTCCTACTGCTCAATGGTTTTATTTCTTCAAAAAAAACTTTATCGTATCAATGATTTTATTCAGAAAAGAAGACAAAGTTTATAATTACGAAAACAATAAAGCGGTATCAAGTCAAACTATACACAAAAACTCTAATTTCACCAAGTATTATATGACGGAAAACGAATGATTATGAACAAGACCTTTTTTATTTCATCTTATTTTTTTTTCCATTTCAAAAAGTTGATACACTTAATTATTTATACTAAATATATAGTCAAAACATTCGCATTTGTCTTTTTTTAAAATAGTCATGCAATTCATATTATCTCTAATCAATTTGATAAACCCTCTGTAGTCTTCAACACATATATCTGTATGTACAAAACCGTTTACAAAATCTTCTAAAAATAATGAAAACATTAACAATTCGTAGCGAGGACAATGTCCAAAAACATGCGCTTTTGTTAAATAATGTTGAAAATGTTCCATACATAACGGTTCGTTGTTTGTATACATAGGTAACTTGCATATTTTAGGAAATAATAAACAATCTAAATCAAAAATAAAAATTTTGCTTTGTGCATTTAATGAATTCAAAACGTTTTTTTCAATGCTGTCTTCTTTTATAAAATACGATATTCAATTTGTATTTATTTAATTGATCTTTTAAATAATTAACTACGGAGCAACAAAAATAATTTTGCTAGTAAACTTAAACGATGGATAATAGGTTTAACCGTGAATGTTATTGTAGCAATAATAAAATTTTTTTTTATATTTTTCATCTAAATTATTCAACTTTAAGCTAGCAATATTTTCACTTGCACGTGAAAATATTGTTTATCATTGAGCAATCTTAAACAAAGTTCTCTTATGCAATGATCACCCCACACGTGTTTTTCCTTAATTGATATATACTCCATATCTAACAACCACAACTAAAAAAAAAATATTTTTTTTTAAAAAAAAGAAGCGTATTCTTTTAATAAAATGAATAAAAAAGTATAAAAACAGTTTGAAAATTTTTTTTATTTAATCTTTATTTAAAAAATAAATCGCGTTGATAGCACCATTAAAAAAATCCACAATAATTGCGCTATTTACGCGCTAGATGAAGTATCTGAAAAATATAAGCTTCACGAAAATAAGTCTGGAAATTCTTCACCCTCATCTCATCATATAGAAGAAGAACATTATACAAATAAAAAATCAATTGAATTTTTACAAAATGTACTCGATTCCAAAAGAATAACATTAAACTCTTATTCTATTGAAAAATGTTTTAAAAACAGTCAATTTAAAAATTTGATAGAGAATCCGCAACTCTGTCCTATTCATCTCGAACAGTTTTGACAAATTAAAAAAGAACATGTCAACGACAACTTTATAGCCAAATATTATAAATCCAAGCTCACTGTTTTGTTGCTAGAAAAAGATACAAAACCTACTTTTGATTAAACAGATGGCGATCAAACAGATGGTTTCGTAGATACGTTTACTACAAAAATAATACCTACCGTCTCATCTCTAATAGAAAAACTAGATGGTGCTTTAAAAAAGAAATCTGTTAAAAGAAAAATTGAAGGAATTATAAAGGATGGAAGCAGTGATAAAAAAACTTTATTTCTTAATATATTGCACGCTATTGTAACATTTTTTATTACGAGTTTTTTAGTTTAGAAAAAGAAGAATAAAAAAATATGGCTACTAATAAACCTTTGTCTTGTTATTTTAAAAACTCTGAGTTTAAAAGTTATTTTACAGGAGTTTATGCTTTTGATGAACTCAGTCAAACCCAAACACACATTCACATTATTAATATGAAAAAAAATGGTTCTTTATTATTTACAGCAATGAAACTACAAAAAAAGTAGGCCAGCATTGGAGAGCCTTGATCAAAATAGACAATGCTCATTTTTTTTGTTTTGATAGTTTAGGAGAAGAAAGTGTTTTGCAACAAATTCCAAAATATTTAAGGTATAATACGCATTTGTTTCATAGGATTTTTATGAAAACGTAAAAACTTTTCAAACGATATTTCAAAATTTTTTTATTGTCTGTTTTCATATATAAAATCAAAATTGAGTTTGTCATATAAAGTAGTAGCTTTAATATATTCGTTAGGATTGAAAATCCAAAAATGACTATCTTCATCACAGCCATCAAGTACTTCTCTATAAAACTTTGCTAAATGTGGATACGGATAAAACTCTTTTACATAGGTTTTAAAATCCATTTTTTATATTAGGCTTTCTTGTTCGAGTAACCAAATATCAAATGACTCTTTGATTACGTTGACAAAATCCACATATAACATTTCAAATTCGTGTTTATTTTCATCAAAAATAAAATCAACATGTGCTTTATCATTAAAACGAGTTACTTTAATTTGTTTACTAGCGTCCAATCGAAAAATTAATTTAAATCCAATCTGAACTTGTTTTAAACTATCATTGCCTGAAAAGGTAGAAGCTTCTACATTTATAACGGAATTAAAAAATTCTTGTAAACAAGTTTTAAAATCCATTTTTCTTTCAAATCAATTTTTTATATAAAAAAAAACTACATTTATATTTTTTTTAAAAAACAACATAAAAAACACCATTAAAATTTTTTTTCCAACAATTCATTTTTGTAACCGTGAGCGAGATCTCGTCTCGTTCTCGTTACTCGTGAGAAATAGGACTTCTCTTGATAAACGAGAAATAGAAAATTCTCGCGAGAAGTAGAACGAGACTTAAATATTATATTATTTTCCAAATTAAAAATTATTATAATTTACAAAATGCTTAATAATTTGTTTTTTTAATTAATTAATATTTTGACTCCGTGATTTTAATAAATCTAATTAAAAATTTAATTTGTTTTTGACAAACAAATTAAATTTTTCATTAAATTTTTAATTCGATTTTTTAATTCAATTTTTTTTTTAAATCCAATTAAAAAATTTTAATTAGATTTTAAATATTTTTAATTAGATTTTAAATACAAAAACATTTTGTATAAAATGGTGCACTATCGACTTGATTTCATCAGTTTACCAGTGTAATTCAACTTGACACATATTTTTCATATTGAAAAGAAATATTCTTGCCTCATTTCAACGATCAAAAATGTCACCAAGAAAAAATAAAATCTGAAAATATTTTCAAAAAACAAGTGACGGTGCTGAATGCAAGGCGTGCAAAAAGTCTTTGAAAACAAAAAATGGAACTTCAACGTCACCTCAAAAAAAAACAGCCAAGATTACGTTGAGTATTCTGAAAAAACTGACGACTCTCTTCTTCCTCCTCCTAAGAAGAAACAACGAACCTTGGTCGAAATGCTTCAAACAAAGTCCAAATATGACAAAGACAACTCCATTCAAAAACGGTTTAACTCTGCAATGCTGGATTGCTTTTGCACTGATTTGGCATCCTTTTCAGCAGTCGAAGGACGAGGTATCAAGAAATTGTTTGACGTTGCAAACCCTATACTGAGCCTTTATCACAAAACAACATATTCAAGAAAGCTTTCAATTTGGTCAAGAGAAGTTCAAGCTGGAATGAAGAGCATAATAACGGAGATTACGCCAAATCTAAAAAGTTGTGTATTTACTTCTGAGTGGACATTTAGAGCTCAGGACAGCTATATCTCTTTGACTTTTCATGCGATTGACGAAAATTGGAGACTACATCACTGGACATCCCATTCCCAACAGTTTCTAGGCAGACACACAGGTGTCTCAATTGAAGGAAAGCTGGATTCTTTCTTAGAAGAACTAAGTTTGCCTGCTGATTTGCCAAGGAGCTACAGAAACGTGGTCGGCTGAGTCTATTCCAACAATTAACACTGTCACCGATTCTTTGTATTTAATCCATGACAAAATTGATCAATTTATTGAGAGGGATGGAATTAATGGCTACGGTGTCTTGGATGCAAAAAACTTGAAAAGCTGCATTGAGAAAAGCTTTCTTCCTTTTGTCACACTGGAAACTTATTGCGTGCTGCAGCAAACTACTTAAATCCTTCTTTAAAGGGACTTCACTTGAAGCTCTTTAAAAACTTTCAAACAACAGAAGAATGTTTAGCCTTACAGGTTAAGGATAATGTTGAGTGCCAACCTGTTGCCAGAGTCGTTTTAGCAGATTTGTCCCCTAATTTAAAACTGAATCGCAAGTTAAACGTCAGACTTGAAACACAAGAGCCAACATCTGAACTGAGTCCTATTTTGAGCGAAATGTGTCAGTATGAATATCTCCCTGATGCCAAAAAAATCTTTCCGAATCTTAATTGGTGGAAATTGCATTCAAATACATTGCCAGAACTCTCTTCATTAGCTATACAAATTTTAGCTATTCCAGCAAGTTCAACTAAATCAGAGAGAGTTTTTAGCTCAGGAGGAAATTTCGTTCGATCATCCAGACACAACTTACACCCAGAAAAAATAGAACAAATCATCTTAATCAGTGAAAACATTGTCTTGTTGGAAAAGTTTGGCAAAAAAATTCTGAAATATTATTTGAAAAAGTTGTTTACATTTGACAAATGTCGTTTGTGTCTATTTGTCAAAACCATGTTTGCATTTTTTTTTTTACTTGGATTTTAATAAATTTGTTTTATAAAATTGTTAAATTTCTCTTCTCGTCTCGTTCTCGTTCTCACAAGAAGTACTAACTTCTCGACTCGGTCTCGTCACGGTTCGAAAAAACCTAGTCTCGCTCATGGTTAGTTAATATGAATGGGAGAGAAGTTAAAATTGAACCCGTAAAAGAAGAGATTATAGATTGTTCTCATGCTATTGTGGCTTCAAGAGTAGGATTACCTTTACGATTAGCTTTATCTTTTACAGTTCATAAAGCTCAAGGAAGTACAATGAATAAAGCAGTTATTAATTTTAATTCTAACGCTTTTAATAATACACTTTATAATGTATCTTTATCACGAGTATGTAATATTAACGATGTTTGTATTATTCATAATAACGAATCAGAATTACGAAAAATATTTAAAAATATAACTACTAATCCGCATGTAAATAAATTTTATAATAAGTATATGTAATTGTTTTAGCTAAAAAAAATGAATTTTAACTGAGAAAACTAAATTTAGTAACAACAGTGTGTAAAGAGAACATTTTTATTACATCAAAGATAGTTATAAAGATGAAGATATAGTTGAAGAATTACAACTTAATGCAGAAATTCAAAGACCTGATAAAATTTTTTTTTATTCGGAACAATAAACATTAGAAGGGTTTGAAATGGAAATGAAAAATAGTACTACTTTTGTGGATTTGTTTCAAAATTTTTTAATTGGTTATAAGATTGTCAGTTTTTGTTCCAAATCTATCAAAGATGGTTATTGTAAAATAATGAAACGTTGTTACAATTCTCCTGTTTACTTTATAAAAACCTTAGAAGGTCCAACCAATTTACGTTTTATTCAAGATGCAAATCTTCGTGGTGTTTTTAATATTTAGGAAAATGATAGCGGATGGAGACTCATACGTTTATGTAATTTTAAAGTCAAGTCTTTGAGTAATTTAACCGAAAGATCAATGATGAAATTACGAAATTATGGATTGTCTGCTTATAAAAGAAAAATAGAATTGTCAGAAGACGAAATTAAAAAAAAGAAAGAATGCAATAAAAAAAAATATGAAAAACTTAAAAACAACGAAGAGTGGTTGCAAAAAAGAAGAGAAAATGAGAAACTTAAAAATAACAAAGAGCGGTTTCAAAGTTAAAGAGAAAATGAGAAAAAAAGATATGAAAAACTTAAAAATAACGAAGAGTGCTTACAAAAAAGAAAAGAAAAATATGAAAAAATTAAAAATAACGAAGATTGCTTACAAAAAAAAAAAGAGAAAAGGATAAAAAGAATTATGGAAAAAAACAAAAAATAATTTTGTACAAAAAAATTCGAAAAAGTATTAAAGAAAATGATGCAGATGAATAGTTTGGAGAATGGTATAGACCTCATTTTATAACACAATGGAAAAAAACAGAAAAAGGTCTTTCTTATACCAAATTATCTTACGAACAAAAAAGAAAAAAGTTTCTTGATTATAGTATTTTGTTTGAACCTGGTTTGTGCTTTTATTCTGCTTTTCTTATATCTTTTTTGGCTCGAGAATGGAATGTTTGCACGAATAAAGAATGGAATCATAAAATTTTGGAAAAAAATATCACCGATTTACAATCTGAAGAAAATATTATACAACTGCTTTTTGAAAATTAAGACGAAAAAAATATTATAGATTGGAAAAATGTTTTGCAAAATTTAAAAAAAAAATCTAAAAATATGTCTTTTTTTGTATCACATTTTTGCTTAAGAAACTACTTTTGATCGCATCAATATTAAAATTTTTTCCATCAATCAAAATTAACAAAAAATTCATTTATTACATTCTAAATTAAAATCTCAATATAAAAGTACTCTTACCGAAATGTTAAAAGTAGTATATAAAAGTGCAAACATTACTAAAGACGATCAAGATTCTCAAAGAGTTTTTATTAATGAGGACGAAAGAAATAAAGCTAATCAACATAGAAAAACCATCAACACTATAAAAATTTGTATTTTTCAAAAATACAATTCTTTTCACTCTGTAAGCATGTTGAATGAAAAATTTTCTACAGTCCATTCTTTTTCATATGGTTCACGTGTTCTTTTTCAGTTTTCAGAATGTGGACAAAAATTTGCTACTGATAAACATCAATGTGAAGGTTATTATAAACCTGATAAATTTACGTATGGAGATTGTATTACTCACTATAATCCACAAAAATCATTTATGAGTGCTAGTAGAAATATATTTCCTTTTGATTGTGAAACGAGTATTACAAAGTCAGAAGCAAATGCTACTTTAAAAGTCAAACTCTTATCTGAACTTGCTTATCATTGTCATAGTATTGTTATTCAATGTATCAATGAAAAACTAGCTAGAGAATGTTTTGGTTTGGATGAACAAGGACACGTTATTACACAATGGATTTTTTATTATGAAAATACAATTGAAAGTTTAGAAAGAAACCCTTTAACCTGTTTACCAGAATATTTTCAAGCTGGAGTTTCTTTACTTCACAAAACACATACACGTATTTTATGGGAAAAGTTAAACTCAAGTCATGAAAGTATAGAAATACTTAAAATGGAGTTGAGAGTTTATCATTTGATTGCGTTAGCAGATACTTTGGTTCGCTTTACTTATGAAATTTGTTTACCTCGTTTTCAAAATTTAAGTATAACAACAAGAGAAAAAAACTTAATATGGGAAGAAGAAAATCCTTTATGCACCATTTGTAGATTTCCAGCAGATAAAATTCACTATTCTGACATTTATAAAAATAAATTTTCTTGTTTGACTCTTCCAGAAATTGAAAGATTAAATCATAATCAATTTCGTGTTTACAATGATAAACGCAATCAAGTTGTCAATATGATGTTTCAAAGAGTAAGTCAATTGGATCTGTTTATGCTCCCCCGACGTACAAAATTACTTACTTTCTAATAATTCTGAAAAAACAAAACAAGATTTATTTAAAGTATTGAGTTTATATTATATCGGCTGTAGATGGTGGGAAAAATTTGAACACATGACAGCTTTCAATGGTTTATTGAGTGATTATGTCAGAATAAACAGTAATGATCTTGTTGATTATATGAAAAAATTGGCTTTTCTTATCATGACTGAAAAACAATTAGAATTAGAGTTTGAAAATGACAACATTGAATTGTTAGAAGATCCTTACTTTTTAATAAAACTATTTTGTAAATGTATCAACGAAATATCTATACCTAGTCAATATAAATATGGTCAAATTAATGATCCTACTACTTTTTCATATCTAATGTGAAAATTTAAACAACCTTCACAAGTTTCAATTTACAAGGTTGTTTAAATTTTCACATTAGATATGAAAAAGTAGTAGGATCATTAATTTGACCATATTTATATTGACTAGGTATAGATATTTCGTTGATACATTTACAAAATAGTTTTATTAAAAAGTAAGGATCTTCTAACAATTCAATGTTGTCATTTTCAAACTCTAATTCTAATTGTTTTTCAGTCATGATAAGAAAAGCCAATTTTTTCATATAATCAACAAGATCATTACTGTTTATTCTGACATAATCACTCAATAAACCATTGAAAGCTGTCATGTGTTCAAATTTTTCCCACCATCTACAGCCGATATAATATAAACTCAATACTTTAAATAAATCTTGTTTTGTTTTTTCAGAATTATTAGAAAGTAAGTAATTTTGTACGTCGGGGGAGCATAAACAGATCCAATTGACTTACTCTTTGAAACATCATATTGACAACTTGATTGCGTTTATCATTGTAAACACGAAATTGATTATGATTTAATCTTTCAATTTCTGGAAGAGTCAAACAAGAAAATTTATTTTTATAAATGTCAGAATAGTGAATTTTATCTGCTGGAAATCTACAAATGGTGCATAAAGGATTTTCTTCTTCCCATATTAAGTTTTTTTCTCTTGTTGTTATACTTAAATTTTGAAAACGAGGTAAACAAATTTCATAAGTAAAGCGAACCAAAGTATCTGCTAACGCAATCAAATGATAAACTCTCAACTCCATTTTAAGTATTTCTATACTTTCATGACTTGAGTTTAACTTTTCCCATAAAATACGTGTATGTGTTTTGTGAAGTAAAGAAACTCCAGCTTGAAAATATTCTGGTAAACAGGTTAAAGGGTTTCTTTCTAAACTTTCAATTGTATTTTCATAATAAAAAATCCATTGTGTAATAACGTGTCCTTGTTCATCCAAACCAAAACATTCTCTAGCTAGTTTTTCATTGATACATTGAATAACAATACTATGACAATGATAAGCAAGTTCAGATAAGAGTTTGACTTTTAAAGTAGCATTTGCTTCTGACTTTGTAATACTCGTTTCACAATCAAAAGGAAATATATTTCTACTAGCACTCATAAATGATTTTTGTGGATTATAGTGAGTAATACAATCTCCATACGTAAATTTATCAGGTTTATAATAACCTTCACATTGATGTTTATCAGTAGCAAATTTTTGTCCACATTCTGAAAACTGAAAAAGAACACGTGAACCATATGAAAAAGAATGGACTGTAGAAAATTTTTCATTCAACATGCTTACAGAGTGAAAAGAATTGTATTTTTGAAAAATACAAATTTTTATAGTGTTGATGGTTTTTCTATGTTGATTAGCTTTATTTCTTTCGTCCTCATTAATAAAAACTCTTTGAGAATCTTGATCGTCTTTAGTAATGTTTGCACTTTTATATACTACTTTTAACATTTCGGTAAGAGTACTTTTATATTGAGATTTTAATTTAGAATGTAATAAATGAATTTTTTGTTAATTTTGATTGATGGAAAAAATTTTAATATTGATGCGATCAAAAGTAGTTTCTTAAGCAAAAATGTGATACAAAAAAAGACATATTTTTAGATTTTTTTTTTAAATTTTGCAAAACATTTTTCCAATCTATAATATTTTTTTCGTCTTAATTTTCAAAAAGCAGTTGTATAATATTTTCTTCAGATTGTAAATCGGTGATATTTTTTTCCAAAATTTTATGATTCCATTCTTTATTCGTGCAAACATTCCATTCTCGAGCCAAAAAAGATATAAGAAAAGCAGAATAAAAGCACAAACCAGGTTCAAACAAAATACTATAATCAAGAAACTTTTTTCTTTTTTGTTCGTAAGATAATTTGGTATAAGAAAGACCTTTTTCTGTTTTTTTCCATTGTGTTATAAAATGAGGTCTATACCATTCTCCAAACTATTCATCTGCATCATTTTCTTTAATACTTTTTCGAATTTTTTTGTACAAAATTATTTTTTGTTTTTTTCCATAATTCTTTTTATCCTTTTCTCTTTTTTTTTTTGTAAGCAATCTTCGTTATTTTTAATTTTTTCATATTTTTCTTTTCTTTTTTGTAAGCACTCTTCGTTATTTTTAAGTTTTTCATATCTTTTTTTCTCATTTTCTCTTTAACTTTGAAACCGCTCTTTGTTATTTTTAAGTTTCTCATTTTCTCTTCTTTTTTGCAACCACTCTTCGTTGTTTTTAAGTTTTTCATATTTTTTTTTATTGCATTCTTTCTTTTTTTTAATTTCGTCTTCTGACAATTCTATTTTTCTTTTATAAGCAGACAATCCATAATTTCGTAATTTCATCATTGATCTTTCGGTTAAATTACTCAAAGACTTGACTTTAAAATTACATAAACGTATGAGTCTCCATCCGCTATCATTTTCCTAAATATTAAAAACACCACGAAGATTTGCATCTTGAATAAAACGTAAATTGGTTGGACCTTCTAAGGTTTTTATAAAGTAAACAGGAGAATTGTAACAACGTTTCATTATTTTACAATAACCATCTTTGATAGATTTGGAACAAAAACTGACAATCTTATAACCAATTAAAAAATTTTGAAACAAATCCACAAAAGTAGTACTATTTTTCATTTCCATTTCAAACCCTTCTAATGTTTATTGTTCCGAATAAAAAAAAATTTTATCAGGTCTTTGAATTTCTGCATTAAGTTGTAATTCTTCAACTATATCTTCATCTTTATAACTATCTTTGATGTAATAAAAATGTTCTCTTTACACACTGTTGTTACTAAATTTAGTTTTCTCAGTTAAAATTCATTTTTTTTAGCTAAAACAATTACATATACTTATTATAAAATTTATTTACATGCGGATTAGTAGTTATATTTTTAAATATTTTTCGTAATTCTGATTCGTTATTATGAATAATACAAACATCGTTAATATTACATACTCGTGATAAAGATACATTATAAAGTGTATTATTAAAAGCGTTAGAATTAAAATTAATAACTGCTTTATTCATTGTACTTCCTTGAGCTTTATGAACTGTAAAAGATAAAGCTAATCGTAAAGGTAATCCTACTCTTGAAGCCACAATAGCATGAGAACAATCTATAATCTCTTCTTTTACGGGTTCAATTTTAACTTCTCTCCCATTCATATTAACTAACCATGAGCGAGACTAGGTTTTTTCGAACCGTGACGAGACCGAGTCGAGAAGTTAGTACTTCTTGTGAGAACGAGAACGAGACGAGAAGAGAAATTTAACAATTTTATAAAACAAATTTATTAAAATCCAAGTAAAAAAAAAAATGCAAACATGGTTTTGACAAATAGACACAAACGACATTTGTCAAATGTAAACAACTTTTTCAAATAATATTTCAGAATTTTTTTGCCAAACTTTTCCAACAAGACAATGTTTTCACTGATTAAGATGATTTGTTCTATTTTTTCTGGGTGTAAGTTGTGTCTGGATGATCGAAGAAATTTCCTCCTGACTAAAAACTCTCTCTGATTTAGTTGAACTTGCTGGAATAGCTAAAATTTGTATAGCTAATGAAGAGAGTTCTGGCAATGTATTTGAAATACAATTTCCACCAATTAAGATTCGGAAGATTTTTTGGCATCAGAGATATTCATACTGACACATTTCGCTCAAAATAGGACTCAGTTCAGATGTTGGCTCTTGTGTTTCAAGTCTGACGTTTAACTTGCCATTCAGTTTTTAAATTAGGGGACAAATCTCCTAAAACGACTCTGGCAACAGGTTGGCACTCAAACATATGTAAGGCTAAACATTCTTCTGTTGTTTGAAAGTTTTTAAAGAGCTTCAAGTGAAGTCCCTTTAAAGAAGGATTTTGAGTGGTTCTGCACGCAATAAGTTTCCCAGTGTGAGAACAAAAGGAAGAAAGCTTTTCTCAATGCAGCTTTTCAAGTTTTTTGCATCCGAGCACCGTAGCCATTAATTCCATCCCTCTCAATAAATTGATCAATTTTGTCATGGATTAAATACAAAGAATCGTGAGACCGTATAATATTCGAATAGACTCAGCCGACCACGTTTCTGTAGCTTCCCTTGGCAAATAGCAGGCAAACTTAGTTCTTCTAAGAAAGAATCCCAGCTTTCCTTCAATTGAGACACCTGTGTGTCTGCCTAGAAGCGCGGGAATGGGATGTCCAGTGATGTAGTCTCCAATTTTCGTCGATCACATGAAAAGTCAAAGAGATATAGCTGCTCCTAAGCTGTAAATGTCCACTCGGAATTAGAATACACAACTTTTTAGATTTGGCGTAATCTCCGTTATTATGCTCTTCATTCCACTTAAACTCTCTTGACCAAATTGAAAGCTTTCTTGAATATGTTGTTTTGTGATAAAGGCTCAGTATAGGGTTTGCAACGTCAACCTCTTGATACCTCGTCCTTCGACTGCTGAAAAAGGATGCCAAATCAGTGCAAAAGCAATCCAGCATTGCAGAGTTAAACCGTTTTGAATGGAGTTGTCTTTGTCATATTTGGACTTTGTTTGAAACTTTTCAACAATTAGCTGTTTTCTTCTTAGGAGGAGGAAGAAAGTCGTCCGTTTTTTCAGAATACTCAACGTAATCTTGGCTGTTTTTTTTGAGGTGACGTTGAAGTTCCATTTTTTGTTTTCAAAGACTTTGCACGCCTTGCATTCAGCACCGTGGCTTGTTTTTTGAAAATATTTTCAGATTTTATTTTTTCTGGTGACATTTTTGATCGTTGAAATGAGGCAAGAATATTTCTTTTCAATATGAAAAATATGTGTCAAGTTGAATTACACTGGTAAACTGATGAAATCAAGTCGATAGTGCACCATTTTATACAAAATGTTTTTGTATTTAAAATCTAATTAAAAATATTTAAAATCTAATTAAAATTTTTAATTGGATTTAAAAAAAAATTGAATTAAAAAATCGAATTGTTCGAAAATAAAAATTTAATTTGTTTGTCAAAAACAAATTAAATTTTTAATTAGATTTATTAAAATCACGGAGTCAAAATATTTAATTAATTAAAAAAACAAATTATTAAGCATTTTGTAAATTATAATAATTTTAATTTGGAAAATAATATAATATTTAAGTCTCGTTCTACTTCTCGCGAGAAGTTTCTATTTCTCGTTTATCAAGAGAAGTCCTATTTCTCACGAGTAACGAGAACGAGACGAGATCTCGCTCACGGTTACAAAAATGAATTGTTGGAAAAAAAATTTTAATGGTGTTTTATGTTGTTTTTTAAAAAAAAAATATAAATGTAGTTTTTTTTTATATAAAAAATTGATTTGAAAGAAAAATGGATTTTAAAACTATTTACAAGAATTTTTTAATTCGTTATAAATGTAGAAGCTTCTACCTTTTTGGCAATGATAGTTTAAAACAAGTTCAGATTGGATTTAAATTAATTTTTCGATTGGACGCTAGTAAACAAATTAAAGTAACTCGTTTTAATGATAAAGCACATGTTGATTTTATTTTTGATGAAAATAAACACGAATTTGAAAATGTTATATGTTGGTTACTCGAACAGAAAAGCCTAATATAAAAATGGATTTTGAAAACCTATGTAAAAGAGTTTTATCCGTATCCACATTTAACAAAGTTTTATGAGAAGTACTTGATGGCTGTGATGAAGATAGTCATTTTTGAATTTTCAATCCTAAACGGATCTTAAAGCTACTACTTTATATGACAAACTCAATTTTGATTTTATATATGAAAACAGACGATAAAAAAATTTTGAAATATCGTTTGAAAAGTTTTTACGTTTTCATAAAAATCCTATGAAAGCGATACCGTATTATACCTTAAATATTTTCAAAAAAAGTGTTGCAAAACACTTTCTTCTCCTAAACTATCAAAACAAAAAAATGAGCATTGTCTATTTTGATCAAGGCTCTCCAATGCTGGCCTACCTTTTGTAGTTTCATTGCTGTAAATAATAAAGAACCATTTTCATATTAATAATGTGAATGTGTGTTGGGTTTGACTGAGTTCATCAAAAGCATAAACTCCTGTAAAATAACTTTTAAACTAGGAGTTTTTAAAATAACAAGACAAAGAACTATGAGTAGCCATATTTTTTTATTCTCTCGTTTCTGAAAAAACTCGTAATAAAAAATGTTACAATAGCGTGCAATATATTAAGAAAATAAAGTTTTTTTATCACTGCTTCATCTTATAATTCCTTCAATTTTTCTTTTAACAGATTTACTTTTTAAAGCACCATATTTTGAGATAGACGTGGTATTATTTTTGTAGTAAACGTATCTACGAAACCATCTGTTTGATCGCCATCTGTTTAATCAAAAGTAGGTTTTGTATCTTTTTTCTAGCAACAAAACAGTGAGCTTGGATTTATAATATTTGGCTATAAAGTTGTCGTTGACATGTTCTTTTTTATTTGTCAAAACTGTTCGAGTGCAGGACAGAGTTGCGGATTCTCTATCAAATTTTTAAATTGACTGTTTTTAAAACATTTTTCAATAGAATAAGAGTTTAATGTTATTCTTTTGGAATCGAGTACATTTTGTAAAAATTCAATTGATTTTATTTGTGTAATCTTCTTCTATATGATGAGAATGAGGGTGAAGAATTTCCAGACTTATTTTCGTGAAGCTTATATTTTTCAGAATACTTCATCTAGCGCGTAAATAACACGGTATTTTGTGGATTTTTTTAATGGTGCTATCAACGCGATTTATTTTTTAAATAAAAATTAAATAAAAAAAAATTTTCAAAGTATTTATACTTTTTTATTCATTTTATTAAAAGAATACGCTTCTTTTTTAAAAAAAAATATTTTTTAGTTGTGGGTATTTATGGAGTATATATCAATTAAGGAAAAACACGTGTGGGGTGATCATTGCATAAGAGAACTTTGTTTAAGATTGCTCAATGATAAACAATATTTTCACGTGCAAGTGAAAATATTGCTCCTTTAAAGTTGAATAATTTAGATGAAAAATATAAAAAAAAATTTTATTATTGTTACGATAACATTCACAGTTAAAACCTATTATCCATCGTTTAAGTTTACTAGCAAAATTATTTTTGTTGCTCCGTAGTTAATTATTTAAAAGATCAATTAAATAAATATAGAACTGAATATCGTATTTTATAAAAGAAGACAGCATTGAAAAAACGTTTTGAATTCATTAAATGCACAAAGCAAAATTTTATTTTTGATTTAGATTGTTTATTATTTCCTAAAATATGCAAGTTACCTATGTATACAAACAACGAACCGTTATGTATGGAACATTTTCAACATTATTTAACAAAAGCGCATGTTGGACATTGTCCTCGCTACGAATTGTTAATGTTTTCATTATTTTTAGAAGATTTTGTAAACGGTTTTGTACATACAGATATATGTGTTGAAGACTACAGAGGGTTTATCAAATTGATTAGAGATAATATGAATTTGCATAACTATTTAAAAAAAGACAAATGCGAATGTTTTGACTATATATTTAGTATAAATAATTAAGTGTATCAACTTTTTGAAATGGAAAAAAAATAAGATGAAATAAAAAAGGTCTTGTTCATAATCATTGGTTTTTCCGTCATCATCACTTGGTGAAATTAGAGTTTTTGTGTATAGTTTGACTTGATACCGCTTTATTGTTTTCCGTAATTATAAACTTTGTCTTCTTTTTTGCTGATAAAATCATTGATACGATAAAGTTTTTTGAAGAAATAAAACCATTGAGCAGTAGGAAACTTTTCTATTAAACTTTTATCATGGAAATTGCAGTGTTCAAAAGCTTTATAAATGTAAACTGTATCTCCTTCTATTTTGGGCTTTTTCATTTATAAATATTTATAAATCAGCGTCGGTGTAAAAATGGTATAATATCCACTATGAAAAAGTTTGTCGTGATATGAAAAATAAGGTCTTTGTACGCAAGAAAAATCGTTTCTTATAATCTTCAATTGTTCTTTCAAGTCGTCGCATTCCCATTTGTCGTTGATATAAGGAAACAAAAAATAATATTTTAAAGATAGTTTAAGTTTGTTTCCATGAACAACATTTATTTTGATTTCTTCTTGTTGTTTTGTAATAAAGTTTATAAATTTTAATAATATCATCCATACTTTTTGATATTGTTTCCATAGTTGTTTTTACTATATTTAAAAAATCAGCATTGATCATGTGACATATTTCAAACATACTTTTTATTCATGATGGTGATTGTTCTGCAAAACTCACATACTCAAGAGTAGATTTTCAAATAAACCAAGATTATTTTCATAGTCTTAGCTATGAAAATATAATACAAAATCAACAAGTTTTTCTTCAGGCAATTTTAATTCCAAGTCTCATTTTTTTAAATACGAAAATATAATATCTTGCCACTCATCATACGCATTATTTAAATGATGAAATTCATACAATATTTCATGTAATTCATTATCAGGATAAAAAAGTAAAACTACTTTGAGCAGACTTTCATCGAGTTGTTTGCTAGTCATTCTCTCTTTCAAAAATGAACTAGAATTTTTTTTTTTACATCTCTTTACATAGGAATTATTTATATAAAAAACAAGTTTTTTATTAATAAAACAGGTTTTTTTTTAAATTTAAATTTTACAACAAAAATTATTCTTCTTCTTCCTCTACTTCTCTTTTGTTTTTTGCTTGTTTCTTTCTCAGCTAATGATTCGCAAGCTCGTTTTAAATTCATGTTTAAACTTCTATAATGACCGTTTTTATTTATAGTATTGATAAAAGAAGGTTCCTACGGATAATAATCTTTCGTATTCTGTTAAACGAATGTCGTCGTCTTCTTTTGCCAATCGAATAGTATAACCATTAAAATCAGCATTTTAATATGGCAGTTTTAGGATAAGCTACTGATTGATAAGCTCTGTTTTGAGCACTTTGTAAGAAGTCATAGATTCCAACACTTTTTTGGTGAATTTATTATGATTAAATTAAAAAACAACATTATTTGTTGAAAAATTTGAATTTAGAGTCATCTTTGTTTAATTTATTTTCACTTCTAAACATATAATTTGTTTTTTGTGATCTCTCTATATTTTCACGGTAATAGGATTTCGGCATCCATCATTTTTAGTTTTGTAGATTAATTCTTCTTTGACATAATTAAATTGAGCCAAAGTTTTGAGTGGCACAGTAGAATATTGTTTATCTTAATATTTTTTTCTTCTTTAAAATCAACAAGCCACAAAGTACCCGCTGCTAATTGATTTGAAAAGAGAGATTAAAAAAAAAACCAGAACAAACAAGTTTTTAAAGAATTTTAATGACACGTGAATTATGATATCATAAAAAGTCGAAACCGAAGTTTCAGACAATGATAACACTATTAAACTTTAAATTCTGTACTTTGATACTTTCGTTCTATTTTAATGAGCTAGGATTTGTTGTTATGACTACTTTAGTAAACCTTTTTTTATAAATAAAGGGGGAAAAAACATTTTCTTTTAACAAGGAGTAATCAAGTAGTACTCTTGTTAAAACAAATCTTTTAGCAAAAAACCAAACATTACTTAAGTAATATTTGATTCTTTGCTAAATAACTTATTTATTTTTAGATTATAAAAAAAATGGCTGACGAAGAAAAACGATTTTACGAAAATACTCGTTTGGAAATTGTAAAATAAAAAAAATATTTCAATACAGCTCTACCTTTAGACAAATCAAAATGTCAGAGAAAACTATGATAAAAATTGGTCAAAAGTCGAAGAGTTATTTATGCAAATGTTTATAGATATCGAGTATTCAGACTATGATACCTCTTTTACCTTATATCAATGAACTTTTTTAGTAGACTCTAAATTCAAACGATTTAGAACAATTCGATTTTTATTATAAATAGTTTAGTTATTGTAATCTTTGCGATAAAAATTTTTTATTTTGTTTTAATTGTTATTATTGTAAAGAGAGTTGTTGTAAAGATTGTATGTATATACATAAAAATAAAAGAAAAAAGTTGTTTATTGCTTAGAACTTAAACAATATATTTGTATATAATCTTTTTATGTATTTTTTTTTAAATGTGTATAAAAAATTTGTAAATTTTTTTCAGATGATTAAATAAAGATACAGAAAAATGGTCTTTTTATGAAACGAAAGAGAGTGTTTGCTTTGATTTGAGAAGTAGAAAGTATTATATACTTCAACCAAAAGAACCTATTTTAGTTGGTCTACTCGGCATATATATTGATAAAATGGATACAGTTACATGGCCAAATATATTCTAAATCAGGTATCAATTATAAATATGGTGTTCGGTATTCAATGCACCAGCAATAATCAATGCGGGTCTAAAGATGAAATTAAAGTGTTGCTTTAGAATATTTCAAAGAAGATTATATTAACAATCGCGAGATGTCTGCTCAAATGGGTTTTTTGAAAACATTAAAATCATTAAAAATAGTTACAGAAATTGATGGTCTCTAGTCGTGATGATACTATGACGAAATCATAAAGATGTTGAAAGACAGATAACGAGGTTATTGAATGTGGTATTAAATACGATAATGCTTCAACTAAAAATTATTATCAAGGTAGAAACTAGTGAAATTCAAACTGATGGTATACGAGTAAAATCCGATAATAATCAAAAAGAAGAGAAAAGAAAATTCAACACCTTCTATTTTTATTCAAACCAATAATGCAGCAAGTATATAGAGTGATATGTATGGTATAAAATGAAAAAGTGGATTTTACGAATTTCAATTTTGGAAGAGTCGTTTGATAACGGAGCAGACGGTTGTAAATTGTGGGTAATAAAAGATTTTCATAATAAATTTCTCATGATATGACTGGATCTTGTATAGTGCACCATTTTATTTTAAAAGATATCAATTTGCAATGAGATTAACTGTCAACATGAAATGTGATAAGCACAATTGTGATTTGGAAAAAGAATTTGGTGTGTATATTGTTATGCATTATACAGCTTATGATATTTTTTAAATAAAATGATAACATTTATATGTGGTTCTAAAGGTGTTCAAATGAAAGAAGTTTTCTCACTCAGGATAACGAAGTCCTCCAAAAGATGGTCAAAATGTTGCTTTTCGTTATTCGAATGTATGGAATTTGAGAACATTAAATAAATATATTGGAGAATAATTTGTTTATTAAATGTAAAATTAAATAATTTTTAAAAATTTGTAAATTTTTTTTTCAGACAACTAATTAAAAAAATGGAACCATGGATTAACATTGGGATTTCATTTCAAACATGGATCAAGTTGAGTATAAACGCTTGAAGAATATATATGGTTGTGTTGTCAATATTCTTTTATCTGATAGTATACCAGTTGATTTTAATAATATGAAGTTACATTTATACATACTATACATAATAAAACAATAGAAGAAATGGAAGCGTATATGGAGATTTCTGATTTGATCATCAATGAATGTAAAAATTTCAAGGATTCTATGAGAAGATATCATTTTAATTGTGAAATGGATCCAAAAGCACATATAATTATGGATTCTTTAAAAGAACTTAAAGAAAAATTTGCAGCTTTATTAAGTTTTGCACTTAATCATGATTTGGAAAATAGTTTGTCTGAATTAACAATTTATTTCTTTTTAATAAAATAAAAAAATATGGAATACTACAAAAGTAAAGACTTGGGGATCTGATTAAGAAGAGAGTGTCGCTATGTACAACTTGTTTCAAACTTTGATTCAGTTTTTAATGAATAACGAGTTTCGCAAGTGAAGAAAAACTAAAAGGTACCTGTGAATGTTAAGAATACGATGATGTTCGGACTTATTTGTTTATTTTGTCGTGTTCAGTCAAGCAGTGAAAGATTTTATTAATATGTTATTAAAAACATCTCAAGACTCGTTATCTAAAGATAAACAAAACCTGTTAAATATCATAGATTCGAAGTACGTGATTTGGCTACTGTAATTGTCCGTTAGATCAAATGTGTTTAGCATGTAATAATAAAATGAAAGAAATTCATATTTCCGAAAAAAATGACAGTCATTATAACAACAAATATAAAAATTTATTTGAAGCATAACTTTTTTTTTAATTTGTATATTTTTAGATTACATAATAAAAAAAATGGAACTAACAGAAAATGGATTTAGAGTATTTGATGGAAGCTTCATATATAAATTTAATCAAAAATATCCTGAAACTTTGGAAAAGATTAGACAACATGCATTTATTTCAAGACAAACTTTATGCCAATCATGCAGAATATCCTATTTGAATTACGAGTGGGATAATTTTTTTAATAATGAAGTTCGAAGTTTAAATCTGCGTCTGTTTTGATTTTGATGGTGTTTTCCGATATATTAAAATACATCATCACGTTTATTTGAATTTGAATTTTGAAGGATTTTATTATTTTTAACAAAATTTATCTAAAGAAAGATTTATTAAACCATGTAAAAGAAAAGTGTTTAGAAATTGAAAATTGTAAACAATATTTAAACGAATGTGAAAATTGTAATGAGTATAAATACTCTAAAGTTTGGAAACGAAGTTGTACTTTTATTTATTGTGAAAATATTTAGAACAAGTTAATTACATGTAATTTTTTTAGATGAATATAATAAGACAAAATCATAATAAACAAATTTGTTGTTGAAAATAATAAATATGAATAGAAACGCCATCACAATTCTAGAAAATTACTTGGATAACGAAACATTAAATAACAATGAAATCAAGACTTTGAAAAATATTATTGACCGACGATAGGAAGACTTTTATGATTTTTTATTTAAATTAAGAATGAACATTATTTTAAAGTTATTTTTATGGTGTTTTTCATCAAGTATGCTTATTTATATTTATATTCTGATATATATGATTAAATTTTTTATTGTCATTTTTTTTTGGCTGATAATAAAAATGTTTATCTTTGCAACAACAAAAAGCTCTTCTATGGCTTGATGAGAGGGACTTAATTTTTTTATTACTGGAGGTGCTGGTTGTGGTAAAAGTTATATAGTCAAATAAATTGCTCAAAGCACTCAAATATATAAAACAATACATCTACTACAAGTACAGGATAAGCAGCTCATTTATTAAACGGTATGACTATACGCTTTGCA
Source organism: Hydra vulgaris (assembly GCF_038396675.1). NCBI lineage: Eukaryota > Metazoa > Cnidaria > Hydrozoa > Anthoathecata > Hydridae > Hydra > Hydra vulgaris. The sequence goes on from NC_088926.1 coordinate 29,754,336, forward strand.
GAAATAGAAACAGGAGTCAAAGGTTTAGATTATTATATGCAACATATGCATCCTGATGTTAAAAAACTTTGATTGGAAACTCATGTTTTAATCATTGATGAAATTTGGACTTTGATTTGTTACATTTGTTAGCTTGCAAAATTAAACAATGTGATGATGAACTTTTGGAGGTATACAATTGATTGCTTGTGGTGATTTTTTCAGTTACCGTTAAAAAGAGAATTAGTTTTAAATCTGACATATGGCATCAATACGTGACTAAGGGTCTTGTTTTAACAGAATGTTTTAGACAAAAAGAAGACGCAAAAATTTTTGAAGCTTTAAACGAAATACGGTTTTGTATTCCGATCAAACTGGTGATTATTTTATGAGTTTGTCACTTTAAAGAAAATAAAAATATTAATATTAAATACGCAAGATTATTTTTTAAAACGTGGAAGTCGTTTTAATTCCATGAAAATGAATGATATAAAAGATGAAGGACGTTGGTTTCATGCTGAGGAATTGATGTAAAAAATCCAAACATTCAATTTACATTTCAATTTCCTGCAGTATACAGCTTAAAATAAACGCTGTTGTTATGCTGTCTTGAATGTCCGATCTAGAAAAGAAGAAAGTTTGTGTAATGGTAGAGTGGGTACAATCACTTTAATAGAATATAATGCTGTTTATGTTATTATTAACCGTGAGCGAGATACCGTCTCGTTATAGATTTTCTTGTGAGAAATGTGATTTCTCGTGAGAAACGAGATCGAAAACTCTCGCAAGAAGTAAAACGAGAATAAAATATTATGTTATTTTCCAAATTAAAAATTATTATAATTAACAAAATGCTTAATAATTTGTTTTTTTTAATTAAATAATATTTTGACTCCGTGATTTTAATAAATCTAATTAAAAATTTAATTTGTTTTTCGACAAAAACAAATTAAACCTTTCATTAGATTTTTAATTCGGTATTTTGATTAGATTTTTTTTTTAAATCTAATTAAAAAATTTTAATTACATTTTAATTATTTTTAATTAGACTATATATACAAATACTTTTTGTATAAAATGGTGCACTTTCAACTTAGTTCATTAGTTTACCAGTGGAATTCAACTTGACACATAATGTTCATATTGAAATAAAATATTCCTGCCTCATTTTGGCCAAAAAACAATATCTGAAGATATTTTCAAAAAACAAGTGACGGCGCTGAATGCAAGGCGTGCAAAAAGTCATTGAAAACAAAAATGGACACTTTTCATGATCGTCACCTCAAAAAAAAACACAGCCAAGATTTCGTTGAGCATTCTGTAAAAACTGATGACTCTCTTCTTCCTCCTCCTAAGAAGAAACAACGAACCATGGTCGAAATGCTTCAAACTTTGGCATCACCTAAAGAAGCTGTAGAAAGGCGCTCGGCTGAGTCTTTTCCAACAATTAAAACTGTCGCCGATACTTTTTTTTTTAATCCATGACAAAATTGATCGATTTTTTGAGACGGATGGAAAAAATGGCTACGGTGTCTTGTATGCAAAAAACCTGAAAAACCGCATTGAGAAAAGCTTTCTTCTTTTTGTCACACTGGAAACTTATTGCGTGCTGCAGCAAACTAATCCTTCTTTAAAGAGACTTGAAGCTCTTTAAAAACTTTCAAACAACAAAAGAATGGTTAGCCTCACAGGTTAAGGAATATGTTGAGTGGCAACCTGTTGCCAGAGTCCTTTCAGCAGATTTGTCCCCTAATTTAAAACTGAAGCGCAAGTTGAACGTCAGACTTAAAACACAAGAGCCAACATCTGAACTTAGTCTTATTTTGAGCAAAATGTGCCAGTATGAATATCTCCCTGATGCCAAAAAAATCTTTCCGATTCTTGATTGGTGGAAATTGCATTCAAATACATTGCCAGAACTCTCTTTATTAGCTAGATAAATTTTACCTATTCCAGCAAGTTCAACTAAATCAGAGAGTGTTTTTAGCTCAGGTGGAAATATCGTCCAATCAATCAGACATAACTTACACCAAGAAAAAGTTGAACAAATCATCTTAATCAGAGAAAACATTGTCTTGTTGGAAAAGTTTGGCAAAAAAATTCTGAAATAATATTTGAAAAAGTTGTTTACATTTGACAAATGTCATTTGTGTCTATTTGTCAAAACCATGTTTGCATTTTTGTTTTTACTTGGAATTTAATAAATTTGTTTTATAAATATGTTAAATTTCTCGTCTCGTCTCGTTCTCTGTCTCACGAGAAGTACTAGACAGCAAGCTAATATTTTCCCAGACAGCAACCTAATATTGGCCCAATGCATGTGTAATATTTGTCAAATTTTTTCTGTTAGGCCAACATTTAGCCAATGTTTGTGTACGGCATTATATTCAATTCCACAAATCGAATTTTTGCAAATATTGTACAATGTTGGGTCAACACTTTGCCGTTATAGTATTGGCTCAATATTTTGCCATAAAAATCTGTTTTTACACTTATACTACCATTAATAGTTAATGATAAAGTTTCATCAAGTGAATATATCTAAGTGGGTTTAATGGGGTTTTTATTTCAAATTTTTGAAAATTTTGTGCCAGTTTTGTACTTATACTCAGTTCTTAGTTTTAATTTTATTGCATGAAGTAATTTATGGCTAAATAAAACATTCTTATGCTTTTTCTTTTTGTTCTGTTGCAAGCTTTTCAAAAGAGCCACATGGTTTCCCAATTTCAACTGATTATGTAGCATTTAATGTACCGTAGTTGTATTCAAAATCTTGAGCTAGCCAGTTTTCATTACTTGTCTCAAAATGAGTATTATCATTGTTTGCAGCTATTAACATTTTACATTATAATTTAATAAAATTTTTCACTCAGAATCCTCTAGTTTAATATTTGCAGAAACTAGAGCAGTTAATTTCAATGAAAAGAATGGAATATCATTAGTAATTAGTTTATTTTGTTGTAAAGTCCGTAAATGTCACCAATTTTTATTTTATTACTAAACAAAAAAACAAAAAATTGTTATATAAACAGTGCAATTTGTATTGAATTAAGTAACAAAAAAAACAGCATGTATTTTTGTTTGCAAGAAATAAAAGTTGATTTCAAGCAAATAACATAAGTTAGAAGTCATAGTTTTAAAGTATTAAATAAACCCAAAAGGGGAAATTAGGGGCAATTTATTTAGTTCAAATTGGTTGTATACATATTACTTTTACTAGTTCAAGTATTTAATATAGGTAAATTATATGACACTTTTTGTACAAAATAAAAGTAATAAATGTTTAAAATCACCTCGTTATTTTAAAAATAGATTATAAGTGTATTATAGAGGCTGATCTTTACTTTAGATTTTTTTTCGAAAAGTTTTACTGTTAAATATTTTAAATATATAAACTTATTCCGTAAGCTTCAAAAATTTTAAAAGTTACTGTTTATTATAGCTATGTTGAAAAAAAAAAATTCCACGTTTTTTTAAAAAAAAAAGTTTTTCATTAAACATGAAATCGCAACTAGTTTTTGTGGCTTTAAAAGATACTATTATACTCAAAACAATTTTCAAAACTTTAAATTATAGTATTACAAATATGTTTTATTATATGGTTTTGAATATAATAAATGTTTATTTTTTAGGTTTTGTTATCCACCTGGTCCACTGTGCATCGGTAGGTTCATCAGGAAGATTCTTACTGATCAACCTACCGATGGTGAAACACAGTGTAAAAAAAATCAAAAATTAGATAAGTGTTTTTCGCTAATTTATATATCTATATATATATATATATATCTATATATGTATATATATATATATATATATATATATATATATATATATATATATATATATTTATATATCTATATATATATATATATATATATATATATATATATATATATATATATATATATATATATATATATATATATATATATATATAGATATATATATATATATATATATATATATATATTCATATATATATATATATATATATATATATATATATATATATATATATATATATATATATATATATATATATATATATATATATATATATATATATATAGATATATATATATATATATATATATATATATATATATATATATAGATATATATATATATATATAGATATATATATATATATATATAGATATATATATAGGGCTACCATAGGCCTGATTTTTACGGAGGAGAGCACAGCGCTAAACTAATTAAAATTAAAACTTCTATCGCGTTCTCCAGCGAAAAGATCAGGACATTCGCAGCCCTATAAATATATATATATATATATATATATATAAATATATATATATTTATATATATATATATATATATATATATATATATATAATTATATATATATATATATATATATATATATATATATATATATATATATATATATATATATATATATATATGTATATATATATATATATATATATATATATATATATATATATATATATATATATATATATATATATATATATATATATATATATATAAAACTCAATTGAGCAATGAGTGATTACGCTGAAAGTAACAGTACCAGTAATTGACCATGTACCAGTTATGACTACTTAGAAAAAAATGTTAAAATAAGCCTGACAATGGAAACGTTTTTAAAAACGTTTCCATTGTCAGGCTTGAAAATTCTCTCCTATCGCTTGGTTATACATTCGTAAACGCGGCAAATATCTGACAGCTTTGAAAAATGATGGCATTTAATGTTAATGTGCTATGCTCTTGTCTTTTTTTTTGTTTTCTTTTCCACAATTTGCAAATGAGAACCCCCAAATAAAGTTAATTTTAAAAGGTGACTTCTATTTAATTTTAGATTACATGATTTTGTTTTGAGTTAGGTTTAATATTAATGAAAAGTTGTTTATTATCTGTGTACTGCCATTTGTAGTTAGTTTTGATGGGTGGAGGGGGGGGGGTTACAAGGGGCATATATTGGATCAGAAAATCTAAAAAATTTGGTAAATGACCAATGGTTGTCATTTACTCTGTTATTCAATTTTTTTCTTAACTCGTTGTTATATGCATGTTTCATGTTTTTTTAGCAAACGACACTTGCTTTTATATTCTTAACATAATAAGTTAGGTTTATCTAATAAATGACCAGGTGGTCAAATATTAGAACAATGATGTGTCAACTTCTATATTCATTTTTTTAAATTGTTTTAAATTTAATATGCCTGCCATAACAGATCAATTTCGAAAATACTCAGAGAAAACAATAGAGAAAGCCGTCCAAGATGCAAGAAATAATATTATTTCAGTCCAGGCAGCAGCTAAAACACATGGCGTATCAAGAATTACTCTAAAATATAAATTAGAAGACAAGTTACCCATTGAAATAAAAATGGTGCCTCAAACCGTCCTAAGCCATGAAGTGGAAATACTTATTGCTAAATGGTTTCTAAAATGAAGCAAGGATTCCTGTAACTGTAAAACAACCTCAAGATAGTGTACAGTTGTTAGTTACTGACCTTAGTAGAGACAACCCGTTTACTAAAAATTGACCTAAAACAAAACTTAACTGTTTTCAGTGCATCAGTGACACAGGACAATATTTTACGATGGTTCACTGAATTTAAGAAATACTAAAAAAAAAAAGATATTTTGCAAGTCCTGATGGACTCCTCACGACCTTTTAAATTCAATGAAACCACCTATTTTTATTAACATTTTAATTCAGAAGACAAAGAGTGTCTCACAGTTTTGATCCTGGTAATGCCAACGGCAGTGTTGTAGCACCATAAATGATCTTTAAATATAAGTTACTGCCTAGGGAAATAACTCTAAACTTTCATTCCTGTTGGGCATTAGGAAAAAGTGATTCCGGCTGTGATTATTATTTTATGATTTATTAAAATTTGTAATAAACTGTAGAAAAAAATCCATTTCATTTTTAAGATTTTTTTAAATCGATTATGTTTTTTGAAAATTTATAGTTTCTTTTTTAAAATTAAATATTTTTTTAATAAATTGTATAACTCAAATCTTTTTTAGTTAATAAGAAAAAATGGAAGAGAAAAGAAAGACTAATAATATTAAACTGGACGACGACCATAGTCAAGCAAGTTATTCAAAATTATGGAATCAAGTATTTCATATATGTCCAGAAATTCATCAGCAAATTGAAATATAACAAACTTATTGAAATACAAAGAAAATTGTGATGATGTATTGACTGTTTTTTCTAAATTAAATGATTTAATTAGAAATGATGCTGTAGATAAATTTAAAGATTGATTATATACACAAAATGTTTATATAGAAACGATTGGAATTATGATTGTTAAATGTAATGTAGTAATCAAAAAGCTTTACTCGATAATAAAAAAAAAGGAAAAAGAAAAAGAAAAAAAAAAGAGACAAAGCGTTGACCTTATTAATAGAAGCATATTTTCATGGATTTCAAAAAGAAAAATTGGAAGAATTTTGTTATATAAGCGAAAATGAAAAACTTTTAAATTTAAAAAGTTTGTTAAAAAACGACTTTCGTATATTATCAAACTTTGTAATGGAAGCTTCAAATAGAGCAAGCTTTTTAGTAAGGAATTTAATTAAAGTTGTATATTTTCTTTTTTTAGTTAAATTAAAAATATTATGGCTGCTAAAGAAGAAATTCGTCTCGCTCATGTATCAAAAATATGGAGCAATATTTATATTATTCCGAAACTGTGTATACACTTTGATCATTCAATAAAATTTTTCAAATATAACGAAAACGACGACTGGGCAATGGATCATTTTTGTAAATTGAAAAATATGGTTAAAAATAACATGAACCGTGGACATTTTTGAAAATTTTTCAGTACTTCAAAATGCGAATATAAAAGCTGTTACGAACACGTTCTTCAAATGCAATAAAACCATCAGAGTACATCAAGATAAGATAAAAGGAAAAAAGATAAAGTTAAGAGAACTCTTTAACGATTTTGAAAAAGATAAAGTAAATGAAATCCTTAATGAATTTAAAAAAGAAATGGTTACCATGGAAGAAAATAAAAAACTCCTAATTTTAAAAAATCATTTAAAAGCGATTTAATTTTATTATTAAATTTTGTATGTGAACAATGTGTAAAAGTGTAATTTTTTATTTAAAATTTATTAAAAGCGATTTAGTTTTTTTATTAGTAAAGTATTTTTAATAAAAATATTATATTATTGAAATACATAATGATGTTTGGAAAAATACAAACTGATCCTGAAATAAAAATGAAAATAACAGAAATAAAATTAAATCGGCTCAAGGAAGCTTTAAAAAATAACCAAATTGTTTCCTGTCAACTTTAAAAAACATTACAATGTATGCGATTTGCATATCAACAAGACTGAAATGCACACAACAACTGGACAGATATTTTAGAAACGAAGTAAAAAATTTAGAAATGCCTTACATTTTAATTTCATATACATTAAAAAGTTTAATTTGATATACATTGAAAAACGTTTTTGTGTTTCATTTTAATTTGATATACATTCAAAAACGTTTTTGTGATTATTTAAATAAAGATTTCGATTCGCTTGATAACTTATATCAAAATTTAAAATAGACAAAGGACTTAATTAAAAACAGTGGTGTACGACTCGCAAGTTTTCTTGTTATTTAGCGAACGGGGATTCTGGGATGTCTAGTACAGTCAGATTTATAAACAATAATACTTACGTTTGACAAATTTGTAAAGAATAATTCTTTTGTAAAAATAGTTTTAACTTATTCTAAACAATAATGCCTAAATAAAATATAGCAGCAATGCTTGTTTACTTAAAAAACAAATGGTTTGTTTAAAAAACGATGAAATATATATATGTAGAAAAATAGTTTTTTATGGCATTTTTAATATTTGTATTTTTGTTATATTTTGAATCATAAAAACAACATTCAGTGTTATTTTTATTGTTCAAAATAAAAAAAAAAATAAAAACATTAAAAATGACATGAAGCGCTATTTTTATTCTCATATATTCCAAATTTTTTCAAAATGTTACATTGTTACTTTGTTTACAAACAATGTTACATTGTTTAACAAAGTAAACCTATTACTAATAGGTTTACTAAAAATAATAGTTATATGAACATGCATTTTTTAAACATATATACGTTTCAATTCTTAACTACCCTCTGCAGTATGCTAGAAGGTTTATAATATAACTGTATGGTAGACGGCAATCAGGGTTTTTTTAAACAAAAAAGTTTTTTTTTTAGACAACACTAAGATGAAGCTATATTCAAGTTTCGTAAATGTTTTAATATTTTAAAATATAGATTTTATTTAGTAGCCCAAAGTTATACAACTGCATTATGAATTGTTTATTGAGCTCTGTTAGTACAAAAAAACTCAAACGTTCCTTTTAGTGTTAATATGCTTTCATTATCGTTTTTTTAAGTTTTTATAAATATATTTGTTATATTTATTTTCCTCATCTTAAATATGAAATAAAAATTGTTAAGCATATCGAAAACTTTTAATTTCAACTTAGCACAATTCAAAAAAATGAATAAACAATTTTTCACTAAACATAATGTTTTACTATTTATGAATAATACGACCAATTTTTATAGCATGAGCGATTGCAAGTATTAACATAATAATAAACTTGTATATCACCAAAGTAGTGTTATACTATAAGAAAAACTGCAGTTATACTTTCCTATAAAATTTTCAATCAAAACATACATCATCAAATATGATGCATGTTTTGATTGAAAATTTTATAGGAAAGTATAACTGCAGTTTTCCTTAAAACTGTTTTATTAATGTTAACATCTAAAATAAAAAGTTATACATACATATATTTATATAATATGTGTTTACATATGTTTATATGTGTGTGTGCGTGTGTGTGTGTGTGTGTGTGTGTGTGTGTGTGTGTGTGTGTGTGTGTGTGTCTATATATATATATATATATATATATATATATATATATATATATATTATGCATATATAAATTAGAAAAAATCTAAATTTCTTCAACAAGTTGTTACATTAGTAAAATGGCCTTGTTCTTTTATAACATTGAGCGCTCTATTTGTAGAATACACTAACATAATTTATATATATATATATATATATATATATATATATATATATATATATATATATATATATATATATATTAGTTTTAGTATTAGTAGTATTAGTAACTTAAGTTACACACAAAAATGTTTTATTGTCATTTTTTGTTTAAAGCATCTCATCTGTTGCAGGCAACAACGTTAAACGCCAAAGAATGAGAAAGCTGTAGTAACTTCGGGATTGCATTTTCATTTTGCAGTTTCGTTAGATTATTAAGTTTTATTTTTGTTCATTGTATTTGTCAATGTTATTTTTAAAAGAGTTTGTGTTTTGCTGCATGACAAGATTATCTGGTAGTGTATTCCAAATTGATGCAACTCTATTATTAAAGAAATAATACCGTTGAGCGCAATTGTTTATGATTTCTCTGCGGTATTGTAAACGTTGGTCAGCTCGTGAAGAGATTTTCATAGGTTCTTGGTGCCAGACTACTTTATTTTTAAAATTCTCTAGTTTGTAGTTTTGAATTAGATATCCCCGTTGGCGTCTCTTTTCAAGTGATGAGCATTTAATTGCTGAACAGAGAATAGAATAATTAAGGTTATGAAAATTGTGTGGTATCTTTGGAGCACGTTTTTGAATTTTCTCTAAAATTTTAATATCTTTTTTTAAATAAGGTGACCATATTGACACTGCATACTCTAAATGTGGTCGCTCATAAACTTAATAAAGTTTAACATATCTAGATATAAGTGTATTTTTTAGAATTCCAAGCATTCGGTTAGCTTTATATGATGCTTTTGTGACTTGATCATGAAATTTAAGATCAGATGACCAAAAATATACCTAAATCTTGTTCAGTTGTTGTTACTTCAAGCTTAATTCTTTGATGTGTGCTAAGGTCATTTATATAATAATCAAATTTTAGTAAATTAGAACTCCCTAAAATATGCATTACTTTACACTTACTTTCGTTGAGTTGCATTTGCCACATTCTTGTCCATTCTGTAATCCAATTAATATCACTCTGCAGTCGTTCACAGTCTTTTTTACTTTCAATTGTGGAAAGTATCTTTGTGTCATCAGCATACATTTTACAAACATTGTTTATCTTATCAGGCAGATCATTAACGTATATAATAAACAAAGTAGGTCCTAACACAGAACCCTGAGGAACACCGCTAGTTACAGGAACCCAACCAGATATTTTTTCTCCTAAAATAACACGTTGTCAACGATTTGAAAAGAAAGAGTTTATCCAAGAAGAAAGTTTACTAACAATTCCGTATTTTTCCAGCTTAAATAATAAAGGTTTACACGGTACTTTATCGAAAGCTTTAGCATAATCAAGGAATATAACATCTGTCGATTTTTTATTTGATTTTGCAAAGGTTATAAAATCCATAGTTTCTAAAAGATTTGTGATACTTGATTTATTTGTGACAAATCCGTGTTGACAGGTAGTTATAAGATTATTATGAAATAAATGTTTTGTGATTTTATCTCTAACTATTTTCTCAAGAATTTTACAAGTACCAGAAGTGAGGGAGACTGGTCGATAATTTGCTGGATCTGTTTTGCAGCCTTTCTTATATAATGGAGTAACATTGGCTTCTAACCAGGACTCTGGTAATTCAGAATGATCAATTTAATGTTGAAATATAAGCGATAATGGTTTGGCTAATGATTTTGCACACTTTTGTAGAACTGATGGACTTAAGCAGTCAGTGTGAAATGATTTGTTTGGATCTAATTTGAGTAAATGTGATTCTACTAGAGATTGATCTATTTTTAATGAACTGATTGTGTTTGATGTTCTGTTTGGGAAATGCGGTAGTGTGTTTACATTTCCGGTTTTGAAACGGGTTAAAATTGCAAACTTAGTACATTTGCTATATCCACCTTCTTTATGCTAATATCTGATTCAGTGATCAATGCATTAATAGAGCTTGATGATGAACGTTTAGAATTAATATAGTTGAAAAGCCTTTTTGGATTGCGTTTATCATTTGATAAATCTTCTTCAAAGATTCCAATTGCTGAACGATTATACTTTTTGATTTGATTACGAACTGTGTTATAAAGATTAACTAGATATGGAACTTTCCACATTTTATTTTTATTTTTGTACCATAGTTTTTTGTTTTTTTTTACTTCACTTAATAATGTCAATTGTGATCCAAAGTTGATGCTTTTTTTGTGTGTTTTGATATAGGAGGTAAGAAGTTAGCATATAGTTTATGATATATATCTTTCCATTTTTTGTATTAATTGTTGATACTTAAATTTTTAAACATAACAATCCAATCATAACTATTATAAGCTTTATTTAGTTTTGCATAATTACCTTTTTTATAACATAATTTAGAGAAAATAAATGGGGTTGAGTAATTTGATTTTTCAATGATAAGATTCCGTTTGAAAAGTAAGTGACCTTGTGTGGCACATCCAAGAGGCGGATCAAAGACTATTTTACTTATTTTGTCTGGAGAGTCTGTTATAACAAGATCAAATGTGTTAACGCATTTATCTTTCTTAAGTATAAATGTTACTAAGTGTATGCATTGATACAAAAATGTACTATTGAGTGTGTTTATAAAATTTGCTTGAATTGGTTTGCTTGGTCCTTTGAAGTTTTTTGAATAGTCATCATTTCAAACAATGTTAGAATAATTAAAATCGCCTGTGAGTAATAGTCCCAAAAAACGGTTACTATCAATAGATTTTTTTAGCTAAAGTTATACAATTGTTAATTTCTTTCTTTCATAATTTTTTATACTCGGAGATGATATTTCATTAAACCATGTTTCGGTAACAAATATAATGTCTATAGATGTTAAGAGAGCAATATCAGATAGTTCAAGTAACTTTTTTTTGTTTAAAAATGTAGAATTTGTATAAAGACATTTAAGCTTGAGCGAGTGATTATCATTTAGGAAGTTATTATTATTATTGATAGAATTTATAAAAGGTTGCTTTTTATTGTTTACTGTAGAATTTTTTGCTAAAAGTTTTGTAGTTGTTGAAGTTTTCGACCATTAGCTGCTGTTTTGGTATCAAAAAATGAATGTTTTTCTTTTCCGTTAAATAAACGGGTCTGTGACACATCAACGCAGCGGACCCAGTCACCGCGTATGACAAATCTAAAGGTCTGATCAAGAATATCATTTTTGTGTAGATCTTCATTAGCCTCCGGTCTTTCTTTGAATAACTAGCAAACTCACCTTGTTCAGCTCTAGTTCTTTCAGGTCGAATGTGGATGTTTTTATATATACCTTTGCAAAGGTATTTAGTAGCTGCAATTACTTGCGTGCATCGTTATTTTCCAATTCAACTATAAATGTTGGTTGCGGCTGTGTTTTTAAATTTATTTTTCGGTTTGAACTAAATACTTTGACATTGGCATTGAGACTTAAATAATGCAAAATATCTTGAACTGTCTTAGTTTCTTCTTCTTTTTTTTTCAAGTAGATTAATTTTGTTTAATGAGATGCCAATAAATATAGCTTTTTTGGACTTATTTTCGCTAAGTTTAGAGTTTTCTGATACTGCTTTTATAATTGCAAGATTTGGGGGGGAATCAGGTTTGGTAAATGATGAGGCAACATCCAGATATGAAGGTTGTGTTGATTGAGTAGTACGTTTAGCTGTTAAACTTTCTAGTTTGGAAACTTCTAGTTTGATGGAAACATTTTCCATATTCCTAGCTGGATCAACTGATGGACCGTTAATCATTTTTATATTCACCAGGATGATTCAAACTTATTATACAGGGACTTATAAACACAGTATCGAACAAGATAGATAGATAGATAGGAACTAACTGAAATTAAACTAAATCAACTCATTGATGCTCTAAAAAAAATACGATGATCGAAATTCCAGCAACATAGAAAAAATTATTATGTGCGTAATGACATTTTTTTTTTTTTTTTTTTATTTAGGTGCCCCAAGAAGTCCTAACGGTCTTGTCACAGAGCACCGCGGAAGTGCATTTAACCGGGAAGTTCACATCTCCTTCCTTACTGTGACGCGACAAACCTTGTGCAATTTTTGTAATTGGAGCTTGTTAACGACGACTGGGAGTAATTTTCTAGATATAAAATAAAGATTTAGATATACCACACATTTTTATTCTAATGATTCTCCAATATATCTAAAACACTATCATGTTAATTTAAATATGGATTTTGGTTTATTTTATTATTTTTATCAAAGTTTAATATCGAAAAAAGAATGGGTTTTAGACAGAAAAAAAACAATAATATTGAAAATTGAAACAATTTTATAATTAATATCGGAGATTGTGAAAATTGTAGTTGCGGACAGCGTTTTTGTGTATCAATTTATTGCGATAGATGTTTTAAATAAAAATCGAAGATTGTGTTTTTTTGATTAGATGATTTATGTATTTGTGGCCTATTTTTTTAGAAAAAAACAAAAACAAAAACTAACACAAATAAAATTAAGTTATGCACACTTTAAAAGATGTTTTACAAGACGCTTTAAAATCATCATATGTTTTATAACATCACTTTTATTCTTTCTGTACCTATTATAGAAATTGCTTTTATACATTCTAAAAAAGAAAGAAACTTTGTTTTTATAAATTTAACTAAAATATGGTGCATAATGTCAACATTTTATTCTTATTATTGCTGTAAAAGTAATTACAATGTTCAGAACATAAATATTTTGTTATATCTAAGTTTTTGGTATAATGGTTCATTTAAATTAAAATTATTTTAAATTATTTAAATGTATAATATACACATAAATATACATATATGTATATATACCCTACAAAATTCAGGTTGGCATTCTACAACGCCGACGCAAAAGCGCAATTATCTTTCCTTTACAACGGCAAGCAACTGCCGACCCAAATACCTTGAAGTGCCAGCATGCACAAATAAATATATGTAAAAATAATAAATAAATAATATAAGTTTTTTCATAAGTTTATTTGTTGTAATTACTTTTAAATAAACTTTGTAAAAATTTAAGTTTGACAAGATCGATTTTAAAAAAATATTAATTCATTTATTTTTCAAATTAATTTTTTATTTTTTATCAAGATTATTTAGTTTTTTTAAATCTTTTTATCAAATTTCTTTTCGACCTAACCTCACTTAAGTACGACAGTCTTGTGCCGACCTGAAATCCTTCGATTTATAAAAGCTGTACATATATATATATTTATATATATATATATATATATATATATATATATATATATATATATATATATATATATATATATATATATATATATATATATATATATATATATATATATATATATATATATATATGTATGTATGTATATATATATATATATATCGTTTGATTTAGTGTTGTATTAAAATAACACAAAACTCTAGTTCGTTGAAAAGTGCACAATATTTAGGAAATTTGTTTTGATTATATATAAATTTCAAAACGAAGCGATTTGTAATTATAATTAAAAACGATAAAGAAAAAACTTTTATTATTGAACTTTAAGTTTCATGATTAATAAAAAAGGGAGGATTATTCGATGGGGGCCTTTGATGGCGCGAATATTTGCGAATTAGTTGGGATTTTTATTTTGCATCAAATCTCGCAGTTTAATGATAAAAGCAATTTCGGTATATATCGAGATGATGGACTAGCTACGTTTAGGAATAAAAGTGGTCAGGAAATGAAGAGAATAAAGAAACATTTTGTACAAATTTTTAAAAATAAAAATCTTCTTATCTCTATTAAATGTAGTTTAAAAATAGTTAACTATCTCGATTTAACGCTAAACCTTAACGATGGTTCTTTTCAGCCATATTGCAAACCAGATAATATACTGAATTATATACATATTAGTTCTAATCATCCACCAAGTGTAAAAACGTATTCCTAAGACTATTGAATTAAGATTATCAGCAGCATCGTCAAGTGAATCAAATTTGAAAGAAAGTATTCCTCCTTATCAAGAAGCCTTAAACAAATTGGGTTACAATTGCAAACTTGCATACCATCCATGTATAAAGTCAACAAACGGCAACCATAAACGCAAGATAATTTGGTATAATCCTCCTTTCAGTGCAAATGTTGTTACAAAAATAGGTAAATGTTTTTTGAATCTCATCGACCTCTACATTCCAGTTAACTACAGACTTCGTAAAATATTTAACAGAAACACAATCAAAATAAGTTATTCCTGCATGCCAAACGTAAAATCCATTATCAAATCTCACAATAGAAGCATTTTAAATAAGGAGGCAAAAACTAATGAAATCAAATGCAACTGCATCGACAAAGCCAAATGCCCAATGAACAACCATTGCCTTTCGAACAACATTGTTTATCAGGCCACCATCCATTCAAACTATCCGGAATATAAAGAAAAAGTGTATTTTGGAGTTAGCGAAACGCCTTTTAAAGTTCGGTATGCAAACCACTTAAAATCTTTTTATGCAGTTAGGTACAAGAATGATACAGAGCTATCAAAAAAAGTATGGAAATTAAAAAATATATATATACACCTTTTGTCAGATGGAAGATTGTTAAAAAATGCAAATCATACAATCCAACAGCAAGAGTTAGTAACCTTTGTTTGAACGAGAAGCTTCAAATTTTGATGTATAAAGGAGAAAACCTATTAAACACGAG
>NC_088926.1:29772500-29825000 GCF_038396675.1 Hydra vulgaris
ATTTTGAAGATCCTTTACAATATTTTTAATTTCTAAAAGTTGTTTAAAAACCTTTTTCTGAATTTAAAAAAAAAAAATGCAAGTTATTAAGCATGTAAACTATAAAACCACTTTTTTCAGACCTCTCTGCCCTTTCTGTGCAGTTGTGAAATTTTCAGCGTGCTGAATTAGTACACATTTTTCTTAACAAAAGTTGGTACCACCTGCATATTTTTAAAACATTTAAACAAAAAAGTTCAAAAAAATAGTATAAATTCTTTTTATAATAGTGTCAGGAAATTCCACAAATGTGTGAAATGTTACTGTAGTTAATTCATTTGCGACTTTCTATAATTTCACTTTTGGTATAAATTGAAGTTTTATCAATTTGAAAATTCATTTCTGATGAGTCTTTATTGATAAAACATGAAAGTTTTGAATGAAAAAAAAATTTTGTTAAGTGATTTTCTTGTTATTTATATATATATATATATATATATATATATATATATATATATATATATATATATATATATATATATATATATATATATATATATATATATATATGTATATATATACAGTATTGGACAAAACATTTGCAACCAACATCGAAAAATGCTAAAAGTGTTCCTAATTTTACATGTCTTGAAAACGAAACGAACTATACTACCACAGCAAACAGTTCAGGAATCTGGAGTCATAGCATGCCATGACATGAGCAATCAGGTGACAGCACACAGGCAGAATTTCGTTGACAAGTGCCATTTTGCAGCAGACAAAACAAGTGCAACTTTTATGGTTTGTTTCATTTTCTTAAGTCTGGTCCGTGTCAACGTCACGGAAGTTTTTTAATAATTAGAGGAAGTATCCAGAAGTTTCCAGAAGCATGTAGAAGCTTCCAGAAATTTCCAGAGGAAGCATCGGGAAGCATCCAGTAGCATCCAGAAATATCCAAAAACATTCGGAAGCATCCAGACGCATCCAGAAGCTTCCAGAAGCATCGAAAAGAAGCATCTAGAATCTTCCAGAACAGGTTCACACAGGTTTATTTTACTATATAAGAGACATGTAAATCGACAATTAATTCAGTCAGTATATGGAAGTCAATCATTCAGTATTTTCAAGACAGTTTATCGAAGTGAGTTTTATCAAAGTGTTTTATCAAAGATCATCAATACAAGAAGTGAAATACAACAAGTGTTTCATTACATCAATACAGTCCACATCCAACCAAGACGTTGTGTTCCAAAGAGCATTATTGTATCATCACAAGATAAATGTAACACGGTAAGCCTTCAGAAGCGTGATTATTTATTTTTATTATTTTATGACTTCAAGTGCAAACATGGCTCCCGACATTCTTGGATTGGAACTAAGAAAGAAAATTTTTGGCGATTACGTTAGTGGAATGTCACAAAAAAGTATTTGTGATAAATATCGCGTAAAAAAATAGACCGTATTAAGACTATGTTCCAAATATCGTTCTACAGGGAAGTTGGCTGCAGATAACAAAGGTGGAAGACCGCGTTCCACCACTTCTAGAGAGGATTCTATGATCGTCAGATCTGTCAAGAAGGATCCCTGGATATCATCAGTCGAGATACAAAAGCAATTAGAGCTGCCTGTATCGGACCGAACAATCAGAAGACGTGCTGTTGAAGCCCGATCGTTTTCTCGACGCCCTGCTAAAAAACCACTAATTTGACTAAAAAACCAGATGAAAAGACTCCTGTTTAATACATCTCATATTGACTGGAATGTGCAGAAATGGCAAACTGTCCTGTTTAGTGATGAATTGAAGTTCAACATCATTGGATGGCATTTACCGTGTAAGTTGACCGGCCGGAAAACGCCTCGATTTACGTTACTGCCTTAGGACCGTGAAGCATGGTGGAGGCAATGTAATGGTCTGGGGTATTTTCTGCTAACGTTCTAGGTCCAATACATCGAAACGATGGAATAATGGACCGTTTTATGTATAAAAATATCCTGAAAGATGTTATGTTACCTCATGCTGAATGGAATATATCAATAAAATGGATTTTTCAGCAAGACAACGATCCAAAACACACTGGATTGGCCGCCTCAATCTCCGGATCTCAACCCTATCGAGAACCTGTGGGAGATCGTCAACTGCAGAATTAATTGTGAAGGTGTTCGTAATAAGGATCAACTGTTTGAACAAATCCAAAAGGCCTGGACAGCAATTCCACAAAGTTTCATTGATCACCTGATCGAATCTATGCCTCAAAGATGCAAGGCTGTGATCGAAAATAAAGGATTCGCTACAAAATATTGATAGCGAAATACAGCTCAGTCAACATTTTGTCCAGTTGCACTGTTTTTGTCCAGAAGGAAATCAGCTTTTTTTAATACTTTTGATTAATTTTTTAATTTTCGTGTACAAATAATGAACTTTGTGATGAATAAAACTTGAAGAACTTTGTCTCTAAACAGTTACATAGTTATTTCTCTAAATTGAAAAAATGCAGCACTTTTATATAAAGAAACTAAATTAGCATTATTTGGTTGCACTCGTTTTGTCCGATACTGTATATATATATATATATATATATATATATATATATATATATATATATATATATATATATATAATAATATATATATATATATATATATAAATATATATATAATATATATATATATATATATATAAATATATATATATATATATATATATATATATATATATATATATATATATATATATATATATATATATATATATATATATATATATATATATATATATTATTCTATAATACGCATCTTAAAAACTCTTGAAAATGTTCATGTAAATGTTGAAATATATGCAAATTAGTTAGTTACACGCAACAATTTAAAAAATCTAATTAATAAAGCAATTAAGCCTAATATAAGAAAAAAGTTTGTTAAAAAGTTTAAAAGTTTATTTTTGGAGGAGAGGATATATATATATATATATATATATATATATATATATATATATATATATATATATATATATATATATATATATATATATATATATATATATATATATATATATATATATATATATATATATATATATATATATATATATATATATATATATATATATATATTTATATATATATATATATATATATATATATATATATATATATATATAAAACTCTTCTCCAAAAAATTAGCACATTTATTTTGTTTATTGTCTTTTTTATTTTAATTGGAGTAAAATAGAGATATATTTATTGGATTATTTTTACTTACACGTTATTATCTGGTTGTAATTGGTATTTATTTTATTCATGTCTCGGAGTTGTAAGCAACTATATTTTTATTTACCACGTATATTTTGAATTTTATATTTATGATTTAAATTTGTATATCTTTACTGCCAATCAGTGATTGGTAACTTGTAATTACTTTGTAGTTGTAAAATTAAACATGTATAAAATATATATATATATATATATATATATATATATATATTTATATATATATATACAGTATGGTGCAAAACTGAACCAGAATGCATAATATTTTTATTTTCTTATAAAGAATTTAGCATTTTGAGAATTAATATATTGCTAGTAGGAATTATTATTAAAAAAACAGTTTTTATTAAGTATCTATTGAAGAAAAATATTTACTTACAAAATAATAAATGAAAAACATGGTGAATCAATTTGGCACCACGCGAAAAAAACTGTCAATTTTTGTCGATTTTGTCATTTTTTAATATTTTGTCCATAATCCTTTAGCTTTTTTAACTGCTGCTAATCTTCTATTTGTGCTCTTTACAAGATTTTCCAAAGGTTAAACGAAATATTTTCCCCCTGTTCTTGAACTCGTTCATATAACACATTAATGGATGACGGAGAGTCAGAATAGTTATTAACGAGCGCTTTTTTTAATTGTGACCACAAATTTTTTATTGGGTTCAAATCAGGACTTTGTGCTGGCCATTCTAGCACTTGAAAGTCCTGCGAAGCTAACCAAATCTTAACCATTTTAGCAGTGTGCTTTGGGTCATTGTCCTGTTGAATGATGGCCTCATTTATTGGGTAAGGCATATTTTCAACAGTTTTCAATATTTCGTGCTGTAAAATATCAAGATACATTTCCTTATACATGTTTCCAAATATTCTTCGAATTTGTCCCAATCCATAAGCCGTCGTACACCCCCATAGTTTAATATTGCCTCCCCCATGTTTTACTGTCTGAATAAAATCTTTTTGGGTTAATGGTTCACCTTCTCTTTTCCAGCTCCACTGGCGGCCATCAGTGGTATACCGATTATTTTTAGTTTCATCTGACCAAATAACTTTCTTCCAATCATCTTCGGTAAAGTTTTCATATTTTTTTACAAAGTTTAATCTTGCTTTGATATTTTTTTTACTAAGTAATGGTTTTTTTTTCTTTTCAATTGCTCGAAATTTATTTTTTTTGAGATCTCGCTGCACTGTCCACCTGCTCACATTTTTTCCTATATCACGTTGCAAAAGTTTAGCTGCATGAGATGTCGATTTTGCTTCTCCAGTAGTCAAATATCTGATTACTCTTCTACTATCTACCGCACTCAACTTCTTTGGTCGACCGCCAACATTTTTTTTTAGAATATGTCCACATTTTTTTCTAATTCGTTGCACAGTACTTCAACTAACTTTTAATTTAGAAGCAATTTTACGAGTTGTATTTCCTTCTTCGATCATCTTTTTTATTAAATCACTCTTTGTCTTTGAAATTCCCATTATATTAAAAAAAACAATAAATTTAAACAATAAAACTTATGAAAATAGAAAATTATTTTAGATATAAATATAGTCAATTGATTTGTACACAAAATTATTAAATTAATTTGAGAAAAATAATAAAGATATTGCCTTCGTCAAGTATAGTGCAAAACTGAGTCAAAAGATGTTTGTCACTAGATAAAAATACTTGTGCATTGGGGTAAAAGGAGGAGGCGTAAAAAGTCGTAAAAATTAACACTTTACTACTGTAATAATCCCGACAGCGCTAATATATCGAATACAAAAGAAACCATAGTTTTGTTTATTTTATAAAACTCTGGTACAGTTTTGCACCATACTGTATATATATATATATATATAGATATATATATATATATAAATATATATATATATATATATATATATATATATATATATATATATATCTATATATATATATATATATATATATATATATATATATATATATATATATATATATATATATATATATATATATATATATATATATATATATATATATATATATATATATATATATATATATATATATATATATACATATATATATATATAAACGTCTGTAGTCCAGAAAATACTTTTCACCTTTTTTTATTTAACTTTTTATTTTTGTCAAAATTATATATTATGTGCCTTAAGACAAATTAATCAAAACATGAAAAAAATAACATAAATTTAACCATTAAGAATAAGCCAATGAAGACTAATTATTTTACTATTTAAATCTTTTTAAACTTAGTTCCTTTCTCTTAATTGTTGTCAATTAAACAGAAAAACAAACAAACAATTAGTAATTTTAATACAAAAAAAGTAAATTTTCACTTTGGTAGTAGGTTATTAAATAGATTAAATAGATCTTTAATCTATTTAATCTGGTCTAACAGTCTACAAACTTATCATTAAACTATAACTATTTTCTACAACCTGGTGTAATTTAACATAGATATATTTTTTAAGTAATTAAAAAAATATTAGATTATAATATATAAGATTTTAAAAACCTGAAATTTTAAACCTACTTAAAAAAAACAACAGATATATTAAAAACCAATTTTTTTTTATTTTTAATAAGTAAAAATGCTCTTTAACTTACTATCTCCAATAATACTGTTGTCATCTAAACAGAAAAGCAAACAAATGTTTAGCCGATTCTTTCTTAAACCTCTTAAATTACTTCAATATTAAAATAAATATTTAATCTTTCTGGATTGAATTAACTTCCAAAATTTTTGTCTAAACCATTTTATTATTGTAAAGTTAGTTTAAATCAACAAACCTAAACGAACTGCAATTTATAACATTTAATTATAACAAAATGGAACAAAACTTACTTCTTAGTAATTCAGCGACTAAAAATAAACATTTATTTAAGAACTAACTATGTAAATTTAATAAAGGTAATAGACATGTTAAGATATAAAAAAGTGTCTGGAAATTCCAATCTCAAAATTGCAGAATAGAAAAAAAACTAACAGCGCAAAAACGAAACTGTCCATTACTAAGTGTAATGGACAGTTGTTTTTTTTTTAAACAGAGAAATTTAATAAAAAATTAAACTAATTGCATATATTTATATCATTTTAGCTGACAAAAATTTACAATTAAAGGAAATCAGGGTTTTTTTTTTAATTCGTATAAATGCGTCAATCGTAAATCTTAAAGAAAAAAAATGGAATTATGTTACCGTAATTACAAAAAAAATTAAAAAAATTAAAAAAAAACACCACATAAATACTCAAAATCAATTTACCTGTTTATAGTAACCTATGTTGACATGGCAGTTATTATAAGCATTTATCGAAAATGTAACTATAAAATTTGTTTTGGTTATTTCTGATAAAAACAGTTTTTTTGCCATAAAAGAATGAAGAAAAAAGTTGTCTAACTGAAAGTTTATAATTGTAATACTGAGATAATGTAACATGATTTCTAATCAATGTAGCACGTTCAGGGTTGTGAACCAATTGATTATGCCAACCAGCATCACCCCTCGGAAAAAATAGAGGATAAACCATAGGATCTAAATTGGCAGACATACTTGATATAGTTTTAAGAGGATGAACTCTTGGGTAAGTAGCAACTTCCCTGGAAGCAGGTGGTGCACCATCTTCACCAACAAATTCAACTTCATTATGTGAAGGGAGATTATAACAACGTCTATCATGCCTTTCAAGTAAAGACATTTTTACAACTGACACTGAGCAACCTTCTAGAGCTGCTCGACGAATTTCTTCATCTTCCACTTGGCCATGTTTTTAAATGCAAGAGCAAATAGGTTTTCTTGACTAATAATAGTTTGCAATCGAAACATTAAATAATTTAGGCAAAGATCATTACCACGTTGTTGCATTCTAAAATATACTGCTGCAAGTGGATCATAGATGTATAGTTTACAATATGTCGTCGGAACATCTAGATTTGGTCTTAAATTACCAGTACGATGAAAGACTTGACCACATATTCTAAAACATGGCAGCCCATGATTCATGGGTTGAACTACATTAGCTTCAAATGAAGCAAAAGAAAGAAAGGCATTATAATTTCTAATATATTTAAAAAAACTCAGATTGGCATTTCTATCTGCATAGTTTCCTTTAAATAAAACTTCTAAATCTTGTGGAAATGATGAAGATTGCGACAAAACTACCTTTCCATTATGGTAACATAAAAAATGTGTTTCATCAGGAAATTTCTTAGCACCACAATGTTGACAAATATAATTCATTTCTCCTAAAGAATTATAATCTGGAATAGTATTACTTCTTGCTTTACAATGCATTCTTTCGTATCTAGAAGCAATTCTCGCATTTTGTCGATTATTAATTTCATCTCGCCTAAGTCTCTTTCATTTGTGCCACAAACAACTTGCCTATTAACATTTCCATTTTCTAAACTAATATCTGCTTCTAGCCTAATATCATCCATTTAAAATTCACTTTTAATTGAAAGTAGTAACAAAATATCTTAAACGAATCCTGAAGATTGCGATCTTTCCTATATAAGTTTTTTCTACCCTAAATAGCACACACAAATAATTTTTATATATAACAGACTGTCATTTAAAATAAATTATACAATAATCTTATGACTTTAAAAATATATATATATATCAGCTAGGAGACGTTTGAAAAAAAATTAGCTTAGCAAATAATAATTAAAAAAATTATTAAAAACATGCAATTTTAATAATAAACATACTGCTAACCAAGAAAAATTAAAAAAAAAGCGTTGTAAATCCTTTGTTGCAAACTTAAAAATTATTTCTTCAAAAAAAGTTATTAGTCAACGTTTTTTTCAAAAATTCACAAAACTTTACAATATTTCGTTCTTCTATGCCACATTAATACATCATCTGATAAATCTAAAATAAAAAGTGTAATGAATAAGTAAATAAAAAAGAAAAACATTACATACAAAAAATAAAAATCAGTGCATCTTATAGAGAAAAGCTGTTGTGATTTACCAGAGTAGTAGTTGTAAAATATTATGATTTCATGTTAACTTTTACAAAAAAATTTATGCTGGAACATCATGATTCCACAATATTTATAGGAAAACCATGTAGTAAACAGCGCTAAAGACAAAAAATCAAATTGAGATAAAACAAATTGTCTATATATGGCAAAATAATTTGTATTGGCTTTTAGTGAATGATTAAAAGCAGTGATTTTTAATAAAATTACCTATTTACCATTTTTAACAATAGACACCAACATGAAGATAAGCCAAATGTTTATCAACTCAAAAGTTAACAAAAAAACATCACAACAACAACACACGACAATAGCGCACACCATAAGTTAATATAATATGTATGTAACATAACTTAAGATAACATTCATATATAACAGAATATAAGTAACAGCAATAAGCAAAATGTTATTAAAATACATTATTATGTATTTTTTGACACTAAGCACTATCATGAAACCCTCTGTTATAAATACATAACTTGGCTGACAAAGTTGAAAAATCTTACTCTACACGCTTACCAAGTCACAGCACTTTGAAACAACAGAATATAAACATATGTACCAACTTTAAACACAATAAATGTGTTTAAATTTGTATATAAGCTTAATTATATACCTTATATACATATTTAAACACATTTTTAAAAACAGTTATATAAATATATATTAACACATACACAAACAATAAAAAAACACTTTACATTATTATAAAAACACATTGATAAAACGACTATAAAGCACTTATTTTTTTCGCTAGAAAATTTAAAAAGATTCAAAATAAACAAAGTATATATTTACAAACATAACTTCTTACCTTTTTTTTTTTCATAAGAACTGTAATCCTCATAACAAAATTTAACCTTTACATACAATAACATGTGACATGCCATGTCAGTGTTGGCACAAAAATTTAATTTTTTTAAATTTTCTAAAAAAGAACAAAAATAGTTAATAGCATCACAAAAATTTCAAAGTCGTAATAACCATTTTATAGAAATAGCATTAGTATAACTTTAATTAACATCAATACCCCTATTTTCCTTCTAAAAAATAAAATAATAAAAATAAACCTGCTAAAAGAAAATTAAAACAAACAAAATATAAACGATTTAAAAAATTAAAATTCTTTCTCCTTAAAATCTTTGCGACTTTATCTTATAAAAATTTAAATCCTTTCTACTTTATCTAATAAATACAACTATTTTATATACTTACTTCAATTATAATATGATCTTAACGATGACTATTTTTCTTAGTATGATTCTTTATTTAACATATTTAAACTAATAACACTGTGCACTCCTGAGACCCCCAGGGTAAATTTTGGTTTACTCTAAATTTTTTTGTTTATTTACTATTAATGGGTTAAATAAAGTATTTTAAAATAATTTTTAAAATCTAAACTAACTTTTAAACATAGAAATTTTAGATTTAATCAATTAAAATCTAAAATAAATCGGGTCATTTTATGATTGCATTATCAATTTTATTTTGGTACTAAATGTTGCAATACCGATGAAAATAATTATTATTACGGTTAAAAGCGATCATATAAAACTTATATTTTTTGCCAAAATGGCCGTTGAAAAATGTCTAATTTGTGCATGTTGCTTTATTTCCTTTGGAAAAGGATCACATAAACTTTTTAAAGTAACTCCCGCAGTACAACTTCATATTCAAAATTTGATTTGGAGAGAATATGATGTAGAAAAAGAGTGTTGTCCAAAAAACATTTGTAATTCTTGCAAAACAAATTTATATGCATTGAACAGGGGTGAAACATCAAAATTAAATGATTGGATAAAGAAAATCTCTCAAATAAACAGACAAAAACTCAGAAGGTCATCTGATATTAGTGAAACATCTGAACAGATCACAACAAATAATCAAAATATCGTTGATAAAATTGTTAAAAAGATATGTCCTTCTTGCTTTTCTACAATAGGTATGATTTCCTTAAACAAATTAAAAATATTGTATAACTTATATAATATTTTATTTAATAAACTATATCTTCAATTATTAAAAAAAAAAAATTTAATTTAGCATAGAGTCTATGCTAGTCAATGCATAGTCTATGATAGACTTATTAAATATTTGTGTATTATTTTTATATGTTTTACAAATATAATAATATTAGAGTTTTTCCTACTTTAAATTTTTGTTTAGGCAAAGGAATTTCTCACTTTTGCTGTAAAAGTGAAACTGTAAAAAACCTAACTTTTTTGGCTGAAGGTCTTGGAAATGTATCCAGTGAGCATAATGCTTCTAGGATTCTCAAAATAAAAAAGAGACAATATAAAATCTGGTTTCTTTTAAAAACCTTTGGAAACAATCTTCTTGTTGTTGTTGGCACACCTGATAATAAATGCAGCAGAACATTCGTTAAAAAGTAATCTCTAAAAGTAATTGTTGGCACACCTGATAATAAATGCAGCAGAGCATTCGTTAAAAAGTAATCTCGAGAAACTGAAATCTCTAATACTCTAAACCTGAGTAAAAGAAAGACTAACCTACTTGTAGAACCTAATAAATCAATTTAGATAGAGGAGCTGCATAACATATTTTCAGATTTTTATGATGTCAAAACTGAATTATTTATTTCAGGGGATGAAGAGATAAGTCGGAGTTTGATATTTGTAAAAGATACTTCTGATTTAATTCTTCATATGATTAATGAAAGAAGTTTGAATCCTTATAACACTATTGCTGGGATTTCCATTGATGCTAAATGTTTGATCTAAAATGTGGTAACTCTTTATTTGGTTTAAGCAGTCACAGCAGCAAGTATGCATGTCTCTGGTGTGAAGGGGAAAGTACTCTGGAGGGCGGAAAAAAAAGAACCTTAGGTTCAATTGATATCAACTACAACAAGTTCATTGAAGATGGATGCAAAAAGAATCACATGATGGAATTTAAAAACTGTATTTCTCCTTGTGTATCTTGATGAACCTCTAGAAACTTTAGTAGAACATCTCATTCCTACACCAGAGTTACACATTCTTATTGGTATTACTTCTATGTTTGTAAAAATATTAATTTTATTGTGGCCTGATTTTGATTCGTGGCTTAAGTCGAATTATATAATCTTTAGAGGTTACCACGGAACTGGTTTGGATGGTAATAATTCACAGAGACTTTTACATAAATTAGATAATTTAGAAGTTAACCTTCTAAGTGAAGCTTCTATATTACCAAATAAAATATTTCTCCAACCTGTAGTTAGCTGTCTAAGAAAGTTATCAATTATCAAAACAAAGGTTTTAGCATATTTATTGGAAAATCTTTTGCTGAATCAGTTTTAGATTTTAAAAAAGCTTTCGAAAATCTGCAGCTTCTTCTTCTAGAAAAGTTTAACTACCAATAAAATATTGGAAACTGGATAGTTCATATTTTAGTATGTCATCTTTTTCCTTTTCTTCAGCATAATCAGTTTGGGCTCGGTGTATATGCCGAGCAGGCAGGAGAAAGTGCTCACCACTATCACTATCATGTATGGAAGCGATACAAGCGTCAATTGGAACACAATGATTATGCAAAACAGCTCAAGAAAAGTATGATTAAGTTTGGTATACACAGTTTCAAGTAGTCTTTTTATCTCATTTTTTAAAATTTTTAATTATTGTGAACTTTGAAATGATTGAATTATTTAATAAGGAATTTCAATATTTCATGTTAAACTGCTACATTTATTGCATTGATGTTACATTGTTAATCTGGAATTTATCTTAATTTTATCATAAAAGATCTCATTTTCCCATTTTAAGGTTGTATTTTTTTTAACAAAAATTGTTTTAGAACAGTAATACCTAATTAATTTTTGAAAAAAAAAACGCCCCTCTCATATTATCCCCTCCCCCTCCATATGTTATTTTAGGTAAAAACTATTTTTGAAAAAAAAATTTGTTTAAAAGTTAGTTTAGATTTTAAAAATTATTTTAAAATACTTACCTAAACTCAATATTAATAATTAGACAAAAAAAATTAGAGTAAACCAAAATTTACCCTGGCGGTCTTAGAAGAGCACAGTAATAATTAAATTTCAAAAGGAATAAAGTTTCAACTCGTTTAGGAGATCTTTCTCCAACGACCGTGTTCATTTTGAGAACGCGTTGTTTCAAAGCATAACTAAAAAAACGACGTTAAACATTAAACGTTTCTGTAGTATTAATATTAAGAAGATTTCAAATGCATTAAACAAAAAGGTTCTTATAAAAACATGGATATTTACTCTTGCTATATATACATTCTATAGGTTGATATTAAAAATATTCCGTTTTTTTTTTTATTTAAAAGTATCCATTATAATTTTATTTAAAATTTAAATTAAGAGTTTAGTTAAAGAAAATAAAAAAACAATTAGGAAATAAAAGTATTATTTTAGACATTATGTAATAAGCTATTTTTTAACTGTAAGTAGGCTTATAGTTATAAATCTTGCGCCAAGTCAACAATAATAAATATATGTATAAGTAGATTTACATATTTCTATGTATTTATGAAATAGTAGTATATAAATATATGTAAAAATGTCATATATACTTAAAATAAGCGTATAAATGTATTTCTAAGACATTAAGTTCTAAGACATAAGTTCAAATATAATTGTATGTAACCATGAGCGAGACTAGGTTTTTTCAAACCGAGACGAGACCGAGATGAGAAGTTAGTACTTCTCGTGAGACAGAGAACGAGACGAGAAATTTAACAATTTTATAAAAAAAATTTGATAAAATCCAAGTAAAAAAAATATGCAAACATGGTTTTGACAAATAGACACAAATGACATTTGTCAAATGTAAACAACTTTTTCAAATATTATTTCAGAATTTTTTTGCCAAACTTTTCCAACAAGACAATGTTTTCACTGATTAAGATGATTTGTTCTACTTTTTCTTGGTGTAAGTTATGTCTGGATGATTGGACGATATTTCCACCTGAGCTAAAAACACTCTCTGATTTAGTTGAACTTGCTGGAATAGGTAAAATTTATCTAGCTAATAAAGAGATTTCTGGCAATGTATTTGAATGCAATTTCCACCAATCAAGAATCGGAAAGTCTTTTTTGGCATCGTGGAGATATTCATACTGGTACATTTTGCTCAAAATAGGATTCAGTTCAGATGTTAGCTCTTGTGTTTCAAGTCTGGCGTTTAACTTTCGTTTCAGTTTTAAATTAGGGGACAAATCTGCTGAAAGGACTCTGGCAACAGGTTGCCACTCAACATTATCCTTAACCTGTGAGGCTAACCATTCTTTTGTTGTTTGAAAGTTTTTAAAGAGCTTGAAGTCCCTTTAAAGAAGGATTAGTTTGCTGCAGCACGCAATAAGTTTCCAGTGTGACAAAAAGAAGAAAGCTTTTCTCAATGCGGTTTTTCAGGTTTTTTGCATACAAGACACCGTAGCCATTTTTTCCATCCGTCTCAAAAAATTGATCAATTTTGTCATGGATTAAAAAAGAGAATCGGCGACAGTTTTAATTGTTGGAATAGACTCAGCCGAGCGCCTTTCTACAGCTTCTTTAGGTGATGCCAAAGTTTCTACTGCTCCGTCCATTAATTTCCACTGTGATGCACTGATGGTCTTTGAAGAAAAAATATCTTCATTTGCACTTGAGCTGATAATTGCACTCTTTAGATGTAGGACAGAAGCCATGCAATCCAGTTCACTATTCCATTTTGTGTCAACAGATTGGCGTAACTGTCTAAAATTGATTCCTTGGGCTTCTGATTCTGATTCAAGCAACTCAACAGCAACTGTTGACTGGTGAAATAAAGAAGCCATATCTTTGCAAGTTTACAAAGCATCATCCATTCCAGCAGTCATTCCAAATGAGTCTCGAACTGCACATTGCAAAATATGATTGTCGCACAAGTATTGGTTAAGCGCTTTGACAATTTCACTGCAAGTTTCATGTTTCTTGCATGGTCGTTCACGCAGTACCTTAGCAAATCAGCAGGCAAATTCAGTTCTTCTAAAAAAGAATCCAGCTTACCTTCAATTAAGATACCTGTGTGCCTGCCTGGGAACTGCTGGACATGGGGTGTCCAGTTATTTAGTCTCCAATTTTCGTCAATAGCATGAAAAGTCCAAGAGATTTAGCTGTCCTGAGCTCTAGAAGTTCAAAGGTCAGAAGTAAAAGCAGCACTTTTTAGATTTGGCGTAATCTCCGTTATTATGCTCTTCATTCCAGCTTGAAATTCTCTTGACCAAATTGAAGGCTTTCTTGAATATGTTGTTCTGTGATGAAGGCTCAGTATAGGGTTTGCAATGTCAAACAATTTCTTGATACCTCGTCCTTCGACTGCTGAAAAGGATGCCAGATCAGTGCAAAAGTAATGCAGCATTGCAGAGTCAAACTGTTTTTGAATGGAGTTATCTTTTAATAAATCTAATTAAAAATTTAATTTGTTTTCGTCAAAAACAAATTAAATTTTTAATTAGATTTATTAAAATCACGGAGTCAAAATATTAATTAATTAAAAAAACAAATTATTAAGCATTTTGTAAATTATAATATTTTTTAATTTGGAAAATAATATAATATTTAAGTCTCGTTCTACTTCTCGCGAGAATTTTCTAATTCTTGTTTCTCACGAGAAGTCCCATTTCTCACGAGCAATGAGAACGAGACGAGATCTCGCTCACGGTTAACTGTATGCTTTAAATTGCCAAGTCAACAAATTTTTTATTTATTTTTCAAAAGACGCTAAATTAATCCCTTAAGATTTTTTTTATATATAAATACTTAATCTACGCAACATCTAATTAGCAAATTAAAAACAAAAAAAGCTTTCTTTTTCCAATGTATGATATAAAAAAAATCACTGTTTGAATAGACCAAGGCTAAAATTTATATATATATATATATATATATATATATATATATATATATATATATATATATATATTATATATATATATATATATATATGAAAAATTTATTTTGTTTTTGTCGAAAACAAGTTGAATTTTTAATTAGATTTATTAAAATCACTGAGTCAAAATATTAATTAATTAAAAAAACAAATTATTAAGCATTTTTAATTTGGAAAATAATATAATATTTAAGTCTCGTTCTACTTCTCGCGAGAATTTTCTAATTCTTGTTTCTCACGAGAAGTCCCATTTCTCATTTCTCAATTGCATGCTTTAAATTGCTAAGTCAACAAATTTTTTATTTATTTTTCAAAAGACGCTTAATTAATCCCTTGAGATTTTTTTTTTATATAAATACTTAATCTACGCAACATCTAATTAGCAAATTAAAAACAAAAAAAGCTTTCTTTTTTTAATGTAGGATATAAAAAAAATCACTGTTTGAATAGACCAAGGCTAAAATTTATATATATATATATATATATATATATATATATATATATATATATATATATATATATATATATATATATATGTATATATATATATATATATATATATATATATATCCTAGCAGTTGGCAACCCGTAATACGGGTTTTGTGTAAATAAATAGTTAATAACAATTTAATTTTTAATTGTTTTCTCTAACGAATTATAAGTTTATTAATGTTTTTCTAGTTCTGCTTACATTTATTTTTATTGGCTTCCTAGTTCAACTAAATTTTAAGCTTCTTTAAAGATACAGTTAGCCTTCATTAAAGATACATATTACGGTTAAGTTATATTCGAACGTTCGAACATTATATGCGCAAATAACAACAAAATCGTTATGTTAAAATATTACTTGAAATATGTGCTTAGATAATCCAAGTCTTATTTTAAAGTTGCGGAAAATCGTTTAGGTGAAATATATTTGGAATAAATTTTCCCTTTTCTTTCTCTTAATTTTACTTTTAACTGAGTAGTTTCTAATTCTTTTCAAACTGTTCTTTATTTTTCTAAGAGTGATGATTGAAGCTTAAAAAAATAAATATTCACAAAAATTATGCTTTAACTTGTATGTTAATATAACTTATTAATATAACTTGTCAACTTTTATGAAAAGAAATTCTTTTATTCAAGAACGCGATTGCTTTTACTCAACATTTTTGAAATAATTGTTACGCTTTACGTGAATACAAATTTGAGCAAAATAAATGTATTCACATAAAGGTGAGCAATTAGACTAAAAGCGCTGAGTAAAAAGAGTTGATTTTTTTATTCACCTAGCATGAGCTGAAATTATTATAAACAGATGTTAAAATCATATGAAACAGTTGTAAAAAGTATATTTAAACTTGTGTTTCCTTTTTTTTAAACAAGTTTATTTACATGATATGTAATTAAATGCGTAACAAAAATATATATATACATATAATAAAAACCCTTCATAAAACAAATGTTTCTTTAAAAACGATTGAAGACAATTGAAAACAATTGATTAACATTGAAGGCACTTGTCAAAATCAGTTATATCAGCCGCCATCCACAGGACCGAGGCTATTGTAAAGAAGCCTATTGTAAGATAGCCTATCGTAAAGAAAACCATATTAAAATAATTTTTTTTTTTTTTTTTTTAATTTATTTATTTCGCCGTTTAAAAACTTTTACAATTTACAAGGTTTATAAATAAATAAAAAAACCGGCGGGGCAAGTAGAAGACGTTATTTTGTCTTATCACCAAGCCCCAATCGTATTTACAATAGCCGGATAATATATTTATACTTTACAAACTATTTATTAAAAATTATAAATGTAAAAATAAATAACAATTAGTTTAAGAAATACTTCAAGAACAATATTCATGTTAAGAGTAATAATCAACTAAACAAGGAAAACTGAAAGAAAAGTAAAAAAGAAAAAGAAAAAAAATAAATTAATTAATTAAAGAGCACATATTTTCAAGAGCCACACTATATACGTATATTATACAAAGTATTTGTTGAAGAATATGAAAATAAAATTTATAAGAATTTGTAATAAAGTAATATTTAAATAAAGAACAAAAAGTTCAAAATAAAAGAGTACTTAATTTAAAAAAACCGTTTTAAGTGTGTATATTTTTTAACCAATTTAATTAAAAGTAAAATAAATAACAACTCATTAATAGTTAAGAGGAAACACCATAACTGAAATAATGAAAAAACAAACAAAAATTGTTAAACTCTGAGACATATTTTATATCATTGAATTTTAGTTTAAAAGAGGCATTTAAAATCGGATATATTAAAATCCAAAAGTAATAACACCTGTTTCGATTCTTTTTTAAACTGATGTATACTAACTTTTTTCGTATTTGCAATATTAGGAAACTTTTTCCACAAATAGGGTCCACGAAATTGAATTGAATTTGTAGTTTGTTTTGAATTATATTTAGGGACAATGTAGTTATTATTTGAAAATTTTGTCGGATATGTATGCTCTACTTTTTCAAAATAGGACTGAAATATTTTAGGATATAGTCCCATTTTTGTTTTATACATAAACATTAAAACTTGATGTAAGTTTATTTTATAAACATTTAATGCGCCCATTTTACGCAGAATTAAAAACAGTTATTACCGAAATTGACTATAATTAAACATATTTAAAAATTTACGTGATTCCATATTAGCAGAAAATTATAGAAAAGTAAGTTAGTAAAAATTAAAATAGAACAAAATAGAAACCGGATTTTTAAAAACTACTTAAGCCAGAGCATTTTGACAATGGTGCTCAGTTTTGAAACCAAAATCTTTTAATCAAAAGCCAAATCATTTAACTAATCTCATTCAAAAAGGAAAATAGTTAATAACACTAAAGAAAAAAATTAAAAAAAAAAAATTAATATGAGGTATAAAAATTGTACTGTAGAAAATATCAAATGTTATCTTTGCTTTTAGTGAATGATTAAAAGCATTTAGTGAAACTACCTGTAATCATTTTTAACGATAGACACCAACGGGAAGGTAAGCCAAGCTGTCTATCAACACAAACCATTACAACAATAACATCACAACAATTACGCAAAGCATTAGCAAATAGCTTAAGATGTTCGTAAAATCACATTACAATAAATATTACCAGACATATTTTCTATATACATATAACTAAAAAAGGCCAGAAAACAGACATTAAATATATAACAGTAAGGGATTGTCCATAATTTATGCAAAGCAAAATATATTTAAAAAACAGAAGTAAGAGATATTAGGCTCTTTTTTTTTAAATTTAAGTTTATGCCAAAAATTAGATAATGTTTTTGATAAAAAAAAAATTTATTCTAATTGTCAGATTAGTATTTTTTAATTTTTTTAATGTTATTTTATTAATCTAATTTAAAGTGCCCATATTACCAAGTGGTGTGGGTAATATGAGCACTTTTGCTACTTTTATAAAACCTTTGTGTTTTTAATAAAAAATTTCGGGTGTACAAATAAGTGAATCATGAATAGAGATCCCTAAAAATTGATTATTCGCAAAAACTTTGGATGCAGCATAATTATATATGAAAATATTCCAATTTCCGCCTAAGATGCTCATCATAAGCTACCTTACACTTACAGTAGAAGAGCAAAAGTTATTTACAAAAAATAAAATTTATATATGTATTTATGTATATATATATATATATATATATATAAATATATATATATATATATATTTATATGTAGTTATGTATATATATATGTAGTTATGTATGTATATATATATATATATATACATATATATATATATATATATATATATATATATATATATATATATATATATATATATATATATATATATATATATATATATATATATATACATACATACATATATAAATTTTATTTTTTGTAAATAACTTTTGCTCTTCTACAGTAAGTGTAAGGTAGCTTATGATGAGCATCTTAGGTGGAAATTGGAACATTTTTATATATAATTATGCTGCATATATATATATATACATATATATATATATATATATATATATATATATATATATATATATATATATATATATATAAATATATATATATATATATATATATATATATATATATATATATATATATATATATATATATATATATATATATATATATATATATATATATATATATATATATATATATATATATATAGACACACACACATACACACTGTACACAAAAGAAAAAGTTTTTAAAAAACAAGCATATACATATGTACACAAAAACTTTCATGTCTATAAATAATATTTTTTCAATTGTAGACATGAAAGTTTTCAATTATCCCGCCGGACCTTCGACCCCTGTATGAGGGGTGTTGACCTCCCCATCTAAATGATGGGTGGTCAGTCCCCCCATACTGAACCCACCTCTGAAATGACCGATGGGTCAAAGGTCCGGGCTTCTTTTTCCGAAAGACTTTATAATCTTCATACGTAAGTTCTAAAAATAAAAATAAAAATTGATATATTTTTTTAAACTGAATTTTAAAATTTTAATTTTAAATGATGGAGCAAAATTATAATTTATTACTTATAATCAAAATAAAAATGTATTACTTATAATCAAGCAAATATTATAGCAATTGAGAACTTATAATTACCGTTTGGTGTTTTATCTAAAACAAACATAGACTTAAATTTTCTTCTTGCTTGCTAAAAGATAAATAAAAACACGTACATAAGACATTTTAAATGAAATTTTACCTTTTCCATTTGAAAATTCATCTAGATTGAAAAAAATTGTAAATATATGAACATTTGAATTTTTTTTATATAAGTACATGTATATAAGTACATAACATATGTACATTTACATAAGAAAAATAAAAAAAAATAAAAAAAGACTTTTTCAAAATACTAATAGTTTATACTAAATTACAAACTAAATTAAGAACAGTATGCCCAACTTAACAACTCGCCTTTGAAGGAGAACTAAAAAAAAAAAAAAAGAAACAAAATAAAACTTAAAAAAGAAACTTAACCAACAATATAAAAATATATATTAGTATAAACACTCATCTAATTTTTTCTTACTTCTACACAGTGTTTCACCATCAGCAGGTTCATCAGGAAGAATTTTTCCTGATGAACCTACTGATGGTGAAACACTGTGTTTAAGAAAGAAAAAATTAGATAAGTGTTTTTACCAATTTGTTGCCCTGTTCTTTAGGAACATTGACACACTAACATAATTTATATATACAATATATTCTTGCTTACCAAGCTGTTGCTTCAGATCTAAAATAGAAAAAACATTTTTAATTTAATTTAAAAAAATAAGTGAAAAAGAAAATTTATACAATAAAATCAAACTTAGTTATTACTCAGGGCCGGTTTAACCACTAGGCGAACTAGGCGGCCGCCTAGGGCGGCAAGTTTTCTAGGGCGGCACTAAAACTAGCTACGTAAAAAATAAATATATTAAAAACATTGCTAAAATCTTTCTCAAATCGCTTTGAATTGAATTTAGGAGATTTGAAATAGTACTCTTTTAATTCGCGTCAAATAAAACAAAATAATCAACTTTGATACTTTTGTTCCATTTGACGCGGTTTCCTTTTTCTTTTAATACTTTTTTTATGCAGAATGAAATTTTGGAGCAATTAATACAATGCAAAGTTTTCATTTCTCATTTATTTTAACACGTTTAACTTTATGGAGAAAATTGTTTTTGCTTGCGTCTTAATTCAGAAATAGTAAGAAATTAATTTTAATTAAATATTCGGTGATAGCAATTACGAAGTAGTATAGTAACAAATTAACTGATTTATATTGTGTTTTTATACTAAGAGAGTTTTATTTATTATATTTATGGAGCTTTAAAAATTTTTAAATGTATCTTTAAAACTTTTATAAGGAAGTTTAAATAATATTTTAATTTAAGGATATTAAAAATGCCCGAGGTGTTCATTTTTGTTATTTTTAGCAGTTTCCTTTGTTATTTCAATCCACGATGGCAGAAAGAAAAAAATAGTCCGGTGCGCAATATCGTAAACGACGAGCTGCAAATTAAGGGTTTAAAACAAAACAGGCTGGTTCTTTGTTAAAGTATTTATGTTCACCGCAGAGAAATGAAAATGTCACAGATGAGTTAAAAAATCAAGTTGAAGCAGACAGAGAAGCCGATGAGATAACAGTATAAGAAGAGTTTGAATTACATAATGTAATACACGTAGCACACAAAGAATCTGAAGTGCATAAAATTGATAAATTCTCTGGTCTGTATGCTAACTATAGCAATCCGGCTACTTGATGAGATGCGACAACTTTTGATAGAACATGGACCAAAACAAGTCGATCAGTTTGACTTTCCTAAAGACAGTATGCAAAGAAAATTTTCAAAAAGCCATTACAACCGCCGGCTTGTCAATGGAGATGAAGTTCGCAGGCATTGGCTGCAGTATTCTGTAAGTAACGACTCTGTGTATTGTTTCTGCTGCAAACTGTTTACCATTACCACAACAACTGCATCATCTCTTTCTTCGAATGGTTCACATGATTGGAAAAATATGTCCGCAATTCTGTCAGGGCATGAGAAAAGCAGTGAACATCTAGCGAATTTTCAGTCATGGAAAGAGTTTGAGCTGCGACTGCGAAACAATAATACAATTGATGCCGAACATTTGCGTCTTGTTAAAAAAGAAGAACAGTATTGGCATCAAATCTTGAAACGGCTAATAGCTTTAGTTAGAGTTCTTGGTATGCAAAATCTTGTTTTTCGTGGAACACATGAGAAACTGAACACTGCTGATAACGGAAACTTTTTGAAATTTGTGGAATTTTTAGCTTTGTTTGACCCACTTATGGATGTGCATCTTCGAAAGATTAAAGACAATGAAACACATGTACATTACCTAGGCAAAGACATACAAAATGAATTGATTCACCTATTATCCAATGCAATCAAACAAAAAATTCTTAAATCTGCTTGTGATGCTAAGTACTTTTCAATAATTATAGATTGCACACCTGATGCAGGTCATGTTGAACAAATAACTATGATCATTCGCTTTTTGGATGTGATTTCAAATCCAAAAGATGGCGTTGCAGCAACAGCATATATAAAGGAACATTTCTTAGATTTTGTGCCTCTAAAGGAGACAACTGGTGCTGGTATGGCTGAAACTATCATTAAGCAGTTAGGCGAGATGTCTTTATCTATTGAAAACTTACGCGGTCAAGGATATGACAATGGCAGAAATATGAGGGGAAAAATAAGGGTGTCCAACGAAGAATTTTAGATGTCAATCCCCGAGCATTGTTTATTCCTTGCTGTGCCCATACATTGAATTTGGCTGTTAACGATGCTGTTAAATGCTGCTTAGAAGCAACAGCCTACTTTGATCTGGTACAACATGTATATGTATTCTTTTCTGCATCAACTCGTCGCTGGGAAGTTTTAACACGATATGTTTTTAATCTCACTGTTAAACCACTGAGTGAAACAAGGTGGAAAAGCCGAATCGATGCTTTAAAACCTCTCCGTTATCAACTTGGTGATATCTACGATGCTCTTGCAGAGTTTGCAAACGACACTAATTTAACAGGAGCATCTGGTAATTCAACACGGGTAGATGCACGGTTTATTGCAAACGCTATTTTTAGTTTTAAGTTTGTCGTTTCTCTGGTTGTGTGGTACGACGTGTTGTTTGAGATTAATATGACTAGTAAGCAACTTCAGGCAAAAGATTTAGATATGCATGGCGCCATAAATTATCTTAAAAAAACAAAGAAGTTTCTTGTAAATTGCAGAAATGAAATGGAGTTTAAGAAAATACTAGTAGATGCAGTTGAAATTGCAGTCAGTTTAGAAATACCTGCACTTTTTGAACCCGAACCAACCCGTATCAGAAGAAAGAATAAACAGTTTACGTATGAAGGAGATGACGAACCTATTCAATATCCAAAAGAAAATTTCAAAATAAACTTTTACTTTGCTATTCTTGACACAGCAATACAATCGGTTGAAGAAAGATTTACTCATATACAAAAAAT
This sequence comes from Hydra vulgaris, assembly GCF_038396675.1. Taxonomy (NCBI): domain Eukaryota; kingdom Metazoa; phylum Cnidaria; class Hydrozoa; order Anthoathecata; family Hydridae; genus Hydra; species Hydra vulgaris. The sequence continues at coordinate 29,795,590 of NC_088926.1, forward strand.
AAGTTCGTTGTTTGGTTTTCTCTACGATGTTCACAGTTTACAGGGTGTAACTAGCAAAGAAGTTATGGAACATTGCTTGAATCTTGAGAAAGCTTTGCAACATGCAGACTCCAAAGATATCGATGCAGCTGATCTATGTAGTGAACTGAAATCAATTTCAAGACGAGTTGAAAGATGTACATTGCCACTAGAATTACTGAATTTTATATTAAAAAATAATCTAGCAGATTGTGTCCCCAACACTGTTATAGCTTTAAGAATCCTCTTGACTTTTCCAGTTTCCGTGGCTAGCGGTGAGCGAAGCTTCTCAAAACTCAAATTGATAAAAACATTTTTGAGAACGTCTATGCAGCAAGAAAGACTTGCTGGATTAGCTACTCTGTCAATTGAACATGAAATTGCTAGAAACATTAACCTGATGGAACTCGTTTCTACATTTGCAAAAACAAAAGCGCGAAAAGGGAAGTTTTGAAATTATTTATTTATATATTATAAAGTTACACGAATATACGCCTCTTTATGATTATGCATGCATGTATTCTTCCGAATGTAAATACAAAATGTTATAACAAGACATAATCATTTCTTTGTGAAGGTTGGGGAGGGGGAAGGGGCGCATTGTGTCAAATTTGCCTAGGGCGCCAAATACTCTTGCGCCGGCCCTGTTATTACTTCATTGCTATCTAAAAAAATTAGGACGCTATTATAATGTTTTGAAAGTGTTTTACCCATGTGAAAAACTACCAAAAGGAAATTATATAGTTACCGGATAATGAGGTCGATGAAGCTAAATGAAAATGATATTTATTGCTTGTTTTTTTATTAAATAAAAAAACAAGCAATAAACAAAAACAGAAAAGTAACAAACCCCAAAACGACAAAAATTATTAAAGTACATTATATAAACATAGAACCAATGTAGTGATAGTGGATTTAATCCAAAAATGGAAAGAACCTTTAGAAAAAAGCTTACTGCTTTTAAATCTACAAAAATTTCCAACTTTCATTTTTTTATCTACATTTATCTGTAATAAAATATGAATAAATGAGTTACCATTATTTAAGTTGATCCAGAAGCAACTAAAATAAATTATCAAATAAAAAGTTTATTTATATAATCTTGACGATAATGTTGAATTAAACAATATTTATTGCTTGAAAAGTTAAGTAACAAATGTAATTCAAGTATATTAAAATAAATGTACTAAGTTACCTGTTGTGGCTGGTGCAACTGAAGTTATAACTAAATAAAAAAATATTAAATAAAAAAGCTATTTTATTTATCTTATCAATTTTATCCTGATGATTATGTTTAAATAAACAATATTTATTGATTCTTTTTAAAATAAAATAAAAGACATTACTATTTGCTGATGCACCAGCTGCTGATGCACCAACTGATGATGCTACCACACCTAAATGACAAAATTTATTAAAATATATAAAACATATTCAATGATTTTAAAGAATATTCAAAAGAAGCTTTTAAATCTACAACATCTTAGTCCTTACTGAGTTCTATCTGTCTGTCTAAAATAAATATTGCGATAAAATTATATACAATAAAATTGCTAATGCTACATTCGTACTCAAATAAAATCCAAATGATAAAACTTAATTAAGTCGCTGTCAGCTTGCCTGTCTAAAAAAAAACTTTATTCTCATTAATCCTAATCTATAATCTATCAACAAACTTACTAATATAAACTATAAATAAACTACAATATACTATATAAACTAATATAAACTATAAATAAACTAATATTACTAATATAATGTTACTAATATAAACAATAAATAAACTACTATACACTATATACTTACTAAAAAGGCCTTCAGCTCCTTCTAACTGCTTTAAAAAATGAAACAATACTTGCTTAAAATGATCTAAAAAGACTGAAGACAAAACTGAAACACTTTACTAAAAAAGAAACATTGTACTAAAAAAAACAATTTTACCAGTCATTTTAGTTTTAACTTCTAAAAAAAAAACAGAAAATTAAAAACAACGAACAACAAACAAATTTTAGTTTTTAAACAATGAACAACATCAATTCCACTTGAAACTAAAAACTTATCAGCTCTAATCGGCTGGAAGATCTTGCTTGAAAGACCGCGTGGAGTAAAGAAACGCTTTTAGAAAATCCAAGAAAGTTCTTTATATAAAAAGAAAGTGAAACGACACTAACACTATTAAATTACAGTATTCATATTTAGATGATTAGATAAATTACAGTATTCATATTTAGATAGTACTAAAAAAAGTATTTTACCAGACATTTCATTTCTAACTTCTTCTAAAAAATGAAAACAGGCTATAAAAATTAGAAAAATAAAATCAACCAACAACAAACAAACGATTATTTAAATTTTTTATATGCGCGGTATTATTTTTTTTTATGCGCGGTTATATTTTCCGCATAGAAAAAATATAACCGCGCATAAAACAATTCTAGAAACTACTTAAAAACTAAGAAATAGTGTATTTTACAGAGAACAGAACCGTTAGTAACAATACGAACAATAGGCGAAACTATGCGTAACTATGCGCAAAATCGATTAGATAGGAGGCGTGAACTTCCAATTAAACGCTCATCCACGGTGCTCTGTGATCAGACCGTAAAGACTTCTTGGGGCACCTAAATAAAAAATAAAAAGATGTGTTTCATGTATTATTAATTGACTTGTTAAAAATAAATACACAACATTGGAACTTATTGAAAGATAATTATTTGGTTTTATTTAGCTTAAAATGTTAAATAAAAACAGATAAACGTACATTTGGCAACTTTTTGCACAGTAATTTCAGGGCTAGTTTCTCTAATAGTGCAAAGAATTGTGATGTGTTGCACGTTTCGTTCTAAAATTGATATTAAAAAACAAATGCAAAAGATTGCACACTCCAATCTTTTATATAGACTTACAATGAAGTATTTAGTTAGAAATATTAGATATAAAACCAATTTTGAAAAGTTATTATAAAGTTTACATACATGAGCTAAATTTAAAAAAACAACCTGATTCTTGAAGTTTAGAACGTGAAGTCTTTAAATCACTTATGCATGCATCTTACATCTCTTTAGTTCTTTAGCCAAGATTTAGGTTGCCAATATTTAAATTTGCCATTCATTATAAGATGAAATAATTATTTATTTTTTTTTACGTACAGTTGCATTCCTAATTTTTTTATAATCTATGGTTTTTACTTCTGAATGAAGTCTTCCGTTTAACCTAAAGAAAAAATCATTACTCAATATTATGTATACAAAGATATTTCTACTAGACACTCTACTTGTTTAAATAATGTAGAGCAAATGCTAGCTAGAGTAGAAATAATGTAGATGTAGCTTTATTGATTCATTAAAAGATTTATTTATGAATTGTTTCGAACCTAAACATATTTTGTTTTAGGTTATGATCATTTCATTGTAACTGTACTTGTATCTTTGTTACTCAAAATTGAGAATGGTTGTTTAACTTTTTCAGTTTATTTAAAAAAACATTTTACATACGTAAAAAAATTATTTGTAAACAAAATACATATATATACATATATATATATATATATATATATATATATATATATATATATATATATATATATATATATATATATATATATATATATATATATATACATATATATATATATATATATATATATATATATATATATATATATACATATATATATATATATATATATATATATATATATATATATATATATATATATATATATATATGTATATATAAATGTATATATATATATATATATATATATGTATATATAAATATATATATATATATATATATATATATATATATATATATATATATATATATATATATATATATATATATATATATATATATGTATACATATATGTATATATATATGTGTGTGTGTGTGTGTGTGTGTGTGTATTCATATTTTTGTATATTCATATATATTATCGGGGTTGTCTTGCGAGGAATTTGTAAATGATATTTTTTGATAAGCCTTTGCCTTTCATAGGGCAGTCAAGTTTTTGCTTGCAGTTACAATTTTCAGTATTTTTTTCTTTGAAAAATTCATTTTTATTAATCAATGCAAAATTGTGGCCTTTTATAATTCTTTCAATATTTTTTGTACATCTATAGCTTACTTTAATAGTGTTTCTGTTAAAAATTTTGTGCAATAGACTATATTTGATAACTTTTTCAAGAACATTTTGCAATGCATTGTGGGATCACCTGGGGAATAACAAAGTATAAAAATCAAACTTTGCATTACAACTATAAATAGCTTATGTTTAATGCTGCTTTTAATAATTTAAACTTTTAAAATTTATTAATGGATTTAAAGACAGAGTGTTTTGAAGATGACTGCGGAAATTTAGTAAAGGTTTTAATGAATGAATTTTCTGCGAAAGGTTTAAAACTTGATAACAATGTAAATTTTTCTAAATGGAAGCTCAGTGACCTTCGATATTTTTTTAAATTGTCGAAGAACTATCATGGTTTTAGTAATTTAAATAAAAAAAAAATATTAGAAAAAGTTATTTACGTTTGGAATAACATAGTGTCGAGTTGTAATCTCTCTTTAAATATTGATTTTGCAGGTAATAGTAATTTTCCAACACCAAAAGTTTGAAGAATGTAGTAATAATAGTAATTTAATGTAGTAATAATAGTAATTTTCCAACACCAAAAGTTTGAAAAATGGACTATATTAAAGCTTCAAGAGTATTTAAGTGATCATGGTATCAATAGGAATGGTAACAAGCAAACTCTTGTGAACCACGCCTTAGCTGTATTTAATATGAATTTTCCTTTCACTTTTACTGATGCTACAGTTGAACTTAATAAAATTCAACAAGATGTTTTAGAAAAACTTTTTATTGAAAAAGTGCAAATACCTCATCCTATAAATAAAAAAAAATGGTTGGACTGAAGCACCTGCAAATTTTCCAGAAATATTATTTCAACAAATCAATGATTATCTTTACAGTAATAATGCAGGCAAAGCATTTAAAGGAGGAATAAGTCTTTTTAACTCAGGTTATTTATCTAATGTAATGTCACATCTAATAAATGATACATGCAGATACTGTTTTATACGAGGTCTTTGTTTGCACTAGCAAAAACTAACCAACACATCATATGATGTGAGGGTTGTTATACATAAAGATTCAGGTGATGTTGTAACTGGAGATTGCTCCTGTCCAGCTGGGTATGTTATATTTTCAAAATTTTATTTTAAATTATCATTTACGATTTAAAAAATAAATGCATGTGTGTATACTTTTAGAACATCTGGTATATGCAAGAATGTTGGTGCCCTGTTATGGTACATTAAAAAAGAAGGAAGTTTAGATAATAACTTTTCCTGTACTTCTAAGAAACAGCAATGGAGTGTTCCGTCTAAAAAACAAAATAGACTGCATGTCCCTGCCACATTAGTTGAAATAGAGTTAAAAAAAGCAAAAAAAGAAGAAAACGTAAGTAATATATTCAAGAGGCAAAAGATAACTTATAATTCTCTTACTGAAAGTGATATAGATTCAATTGCCGAAATCACAAATGGTAACTGTGGGTTAGTTACACTAATGCGTAAAAAAAGTATGCAATTTAATATCTGCAATGTGCAAGTAGAAGTTGAAATTTCAACATCTTTATTAATTGATTTTCCAAAAACGATTGCAGAAGTGATTAAAACAGTTGGTCCATGCACTTTTGATATAATAATGAAGAACTTAAAAATAACAAAAGAGCAGCAATCTTTACTTATGGAAAATATAATCAATCAAAATTCAAGTGAGTTATGGTTTCAACATAGAATAGATAGAATTACTGCCTCAAACTTTAAATCTTCTGTCAATAAAGTTAATGACAAAATTAATGTCAATAAAGTTAATGACAAAACAATCAAAATCACTTCTAAGCAAAATTTGTTGGTACTGCCCAATAATTCAGTCAAAAGCTACAAATTGGGGTGTTAGTAATGAGCCAACAGCCCGAAAAATATATATATATAAATTAACAGACAACTTCATAAAACATTTAAGGTTAAAATGGCTGGCTTTTACACAAGCTTATTGTGGCCCTTTTTAGGAGCAAGTCCTGATGGTTTGGTCTCTTGTAAATGCCATGAACCTGGATTACTGGTAATAAAGTGTCCATGGACACATAGAGGACTTACTATAAATGAATTTGTCTCACAAAAAGGTGCCTACTTAGAAGTTTATCAGGATAAGTTTTGCCTAAAAAGAGACCATGCTTATTATTACCAAGTGCAACTGCAAATGTATGTAACAGAGTTTAAATGGTGCGATTTCTTTATGTACACATCTAAAGACTATTTCTGTGAGCGTGTTTGTATAAATGACTCGTTTATGAAAAAAAGCATTTTCAAACGCTTTTCAAACGAGATATGTTTTCGAAATTTGTATAATTTTATAGTAGTAGAAGATGTTGAAAAAGTACTGAATGACTTGTTAAACAAGGTATGCGAACCATACAATAAAAATGTTGAAACATTTGATGAAAAAATTGCAAGAATTAATGATGAAATTGATTTTATAATTGAAAATTGTGTTTGACTGATTTTTAATTTACTCTTGTATACATTTTTTAATATTGAAATTTTTATATTTTTGGGGTATTTTTAATTATTTTTATACAAAAGATATCTTGAAATGTTGAAGCATAAATTTTTGTTTACTTTTATTTTAATTATCTTTAATGCTTGTTTAATATAATAACTCCACTACACATGGTAGAGCTAAGTGTAATAGTTGTGAATTATGAAAAAATGTATAATGCAACTTATCTATAAAAAGGTAATGTTAGACGAAGTTATAGGGAGTGTGTTACAAGGTACACATGTTCTCTCATATTCTGCAATAACTTTTATTTTCTTTAGGAATTTGTTTATAAATTTTATATAAACCGGTTTATCTATGTAACGTATTGGTCAAAATATATTTGAAATAGGGGATAATAACTGTAATCTTTTTGCCCTTTTATATATACATGCGGTATTAAATTTCTAAATTTAAATAAAATAAAATTCTAATTAAGAGAAAATAATAAATAGTCAGCGATCGTGGCTAAAGGAGGACACTTGTTCTTTGCAAAATTATTTAATACAAAGTATAAACAAATTTAAGATTTTTTTGTTTTAATTCGCCTCCTCTCTCAGTGTAAAAACTGCGGCGATCCTTAAGAGGCATCAAAAATTCTAGCGCTACATCGCCTAATACGGGTCTATTAAAGTTAAGCTGAGGCTTGTTTTCCTCTCTTTTTTTTTTTTTTTTTTGTGGCACATTTATGCTTTTGAAAAAACACATAACTTTGACTCTACTTATTTACTCAAAATTAGTGATTAAATGACTCCTGTTTTGTCAGATTTAAACTAAGTTCATTTTCAGAAATGTTATTATTTATGCATAAGAATTTATTCAAACCAAACTAATATACAAAAATCTAAGTCGCCATTTACCGATTGAGGGTACAATAATGTCTAATGGTAAAAAAAATTATTGAGCCATTGCAAAAATTCTGTCTTAGTGTTTAAGTATACGTGATAGAATGAACAAAGCCACGTGTAACTTGTGAGTAACATGTGCTTCTTAATTTGATTAGTAGTATTCAAATTTCAAATAAATATTCTGTTGCAGACATTTTATGACGTTTGAATTATCTTGTTTAATCTCCTCTTTTTAAAAAAACGTCGCGATTTATATGTACATTTTGATTATTTTTGGAAAATTAGTTTTTTGTAAAATTATTGCTTTCTTAAAGAAAATTATTTCAATATTATATATATTATATCTTTTTTTTAATAAATAAAAAATCAGTTTGTTATATTAAAATATCATCTGTTTTAGCCTGAACTGAATCAAAATTTGAACAATTTGTATTCTACAAATTCCACTACTTTTTTGATTTCTCAATCAGTATTTTGAAATACACAACATATTTACTTTTCTAATCAAAATCAAGAAATACACAAAATATTTACTTTTATAAAATATTAGAAAAAACATAAATTTATTAAAATACACAATCAAACTTGTCCCATGAGTTACTTAAACTAATAAAATGGTAGTTGATGGTACCAATGGAGGACCTAAATTAGTTAAGGCCGCACAAACTGTCAAATGTCGTCAGGCTGTTTTTTTCTTTTTAAAGGAAAAACAGATTGCAATATATGACATTTTTTTATACGAGAAATTGCTCTTTCAACATGAATGAAGGCAAAGGCACGCTTCGCAATGTTTTAAGTTTTTGAGGTATTTCTTTTAGAGAACTTTTTTTTATTTTTTAAAAAAGGTGGAATAACAATTTGTGACCCTTTTCGAACAAGCAAATCACTAATGTTAAATCCTTTTTCAGCCATTAAAGAATCTCCTGATACAATTTTATCTAAAATTCCGCATCTCTCTGAAATAAATCAATCTGATGCATTACCTCCATATGCCTTTGAGAATAAGGATACCGTACCAATTGGAGTGACACAAAGTAAAACTTTCCAGGTATTCTTGGATTTGTATGTTGAATAAGTTTTGGCTTGAGCTTTGGCTAAACTTGGGATCTCTAATGCTCCTTCAGTACAGTCTATTATGCCAATTACATTAGGAAACTTCTCAAAGCATTTTGGAAAGGCATTTTTATTTTCTTTTTTGGTTGGCCTAATGTATGAAATCTTTAAGTAGTAAAGACATAAAAGGTATCCAAGTATTTAAAATATTTGACGCTAGAGATTGTGATATTTTAAATCTAAATGCTAAGTCATTATCTGTAAGTCCTAATCTTAATTTGACAAGCATTAAAAACATAGCAGTTTTTGTGTTTACTTTACGATTAATTCGGTGTTTTTAAGTTGTTTTTTGATTATAATAATTCAACTTTTTAGCTTTGCCATCAATGCGTTTATGAAGCCATTCAAATAGTTTTGCATTTTGTAATGACTCAATCAATCACTATGACTAATATCACCAAAATTAAAAGATTTTTTTGTTTCTGCTTTGGTCAGAGAATGCTTTAGTTCTGAAATTTTTTTGTGCATCTATAATCATTTTTAGTTCCATTATTTTTTCTCTAAAAAATTGCATCGACTACACTTGTTAAAAGGTTCACACCTAGCACATTTATTGGTAGGTATACTATTATCATAACTGTGATCACCTATGAAGGGAGTGGAGATGGTGTCTTCTTCAAGTACCTCAAACCCATCACGAACAACAAATTTTACATTTTAGGGGACAATTTAAAAAATAATATTTCAATTTTTAGGAACTTTACGTTTCAAAAGTTTTTTGCCAATATACCCTTTAAGAGATAATATTGGTATTGGAGAAATATCTGAATAATATCCTGTAGCAAAGTGGTTTGAACAAACTTTGTACTCATAGTCATTTTATAACCAAGTTTTAAAGTCAAATTAAAAAGTCTGTTTAACATTTTTTCCCATAACTTCATATCATGAAATGTTCGAGGAGTATGCCATCAAAGAATCCCAACATGGTCTTTTTTCAAAACCCTAAATAAATTATAAAAATCTCTACAAATAATAACAACAACAATAACAATATAATTTGTTATATTAATGATAATAATAGTATGTATAGTTTTAAAGGTACAGAATGAATTAAGGGTAAGAAAAAAAAAATTATGCATATATAAAAAACTACTGCATGTACAGAATATATCTACTTATCTGTATAAACTTATATATATATATATATATATATATATATATATATATATATATATATATATATATATATAAATATATTAAATATATATTGGTATATATATTAAATATATATTGATATATATATTAAATATATATTGATATTTGTATTAAATATATATATATATATTTATATATATATACATATATATATATTATATATATATATATATATATATATATATATATATATTATATATATATATACATTTATATACAGACAGATAGATATTTATTAGAAACATCAAATACATGTTTTAAAGGACAAGAAGGCCCATACAAAGATGGACACTAACTGCGTGCCCATAAATAAACTCAAAAAAATGCACCACTACAAAACCAATAACAAAATTATAAAATTACAAATATTATAAAGAAACAAAATAGTTGTTCCTTTTAGAATAAATACTTGTTTAAGTCAAAAGAGTAACTTATTTTTAAATGATATTAAAAAAAAACATTATATATATATATATATATATATATATATATATATATATATATATATATATATATATATTTATATATATATATAAATATATATATGTATAAATATATATATATATATATATACATATATATATATATATATATATATATATATATATATATATATATATATATATATATATATATATATATATATATATATGTATATACATATATATATATATATATATATATATATATATATATATATATATATATATATATATATATATATATATATATATATATATATATATATATATATATATATATATATATATATATATATAAATATATATCAGGATGTTTCATATTTTATCAATTTTTGAAATCGAACTTGCGAATCGATTCATAAATTGACTATTTGTATAAAAATAAGTTTGAGCAAAAAAAAATAAAAAAATTTTAATTTTTAGGGTCCCCGCCAGTTCGATTTTGGGCTAAAATTGTCGGGTGTTTTAAACGCCTGGCGATGACCTTAAAATTTATCTAAATTTATCTTTTTTTTTTTTAAATGTTATATGTTGGATTGAATGTTTATCACATAAAAGGAGCATGTCGAAAAAATAAAGAAATTAGTCTACATAATATTTTGAAATTGGTGAAAAATCCAAATTTTCTTTTACAAAAACCTATTTTATTACTCGGTGGCGTATAAAAAACTTTTTTTATACCCTAATAAACTGTTTCCAAACCCGGAAAAAACGATAATTTTAGTTTAAATTTGAATAGTTTTTATATTAGTGTTAAATGAAGTCTAAAAAAAATAATAATTGGATCCATGGAGTAACATGCCCCGGACACTAACCTTAATGGCCCCTACTTAATAAACATTAGAGAGCAATAAATTGAAAATTCGGAAATTTGATCGGAAAATATTTTTAGAAAATGTATATACCAAGGTACTTAAATAATAATTTAAAATTTAACAACTACTTTCCAATGCGAAGACAAAGTATTTAAACTAAATTTGCGTTACTAATATAAAGTGCTTTAATATTTTTTTAAATAATATTCAAAATGGCTAAAATTACGAGACTAAAAGCTAGAGCTTATTTATTTGAAGAAGAAAGCCTGATAGAAAACTTAACTCAGATAACTTTTGCAACAAATAAAGAATTAATTCTTAACTTTTAGTTTAAAAGATCTAGTAACAAGTTAACTCCATCCAAAAGGTTTATTGGTTGTACTGATGGGCCCGATAAATTCGCAAAGTGCTACGGACTTGTCAATTGCCTCTGACAACTGTATTCTTTTTGCAGTAAAAAAACCATGGTTAGACGGAGGTTATAAAGATGGATTATTAACGGATAAATCTATAAGGTAAGTTTTATAATTTCAATTTATAATAAAATAGTTATTATAAATTTGTATAATCATTCGAACTTAATAAGCTAGTCGATGATTAAGGTTTTTTTGTAGTACCACTGCAACTAATTTTTTTAGTTGTTATTACGTGTGGATTATAGCCTAATAATGCAAAATATAAGGTGCATCTTAAAGTTAATATTTCTATTTTGTTTAATGTATTATCTTAATTTTTTCAGGAATAATATTACTCGTTTAATCGATAGTTTGGAGACATTAAAGAAAAGTAAGAATAAAGACTCTAAAGCAGCAGAGAAATCTAGGGAAGAATTCAAAAGGAAGGGGAGCAGGTATTTTGGATTTGTAAAGATAATATTAAGGAAATCTTTAAAAAAACGAGCCTTGATAAACTTTCATACTATGTTGATTTCCAATTTTTAAAAGACCAAAAGTCCAGTCGTCTAATGACTTTGGGGAGCAAAGACATGAGATATAAAACGGTAAAAAAAGATAAGAAGCCTTTAAAAAGTTGTAATATTAAACAGTTACCCCAAATAGACGAATCAAGATCTAGAGCTTCTCTCAGATATCAGTGACGTGAGTACAGAATCAGATATTTCTTTTGATTTATCGCAACCCGGCCCAAGTAACGCAAAACAAGAGTTAAGGAAAGGTTTTGTTAAAGATATTGCCATGACATCAGTCTCAAAAAATATTTCATCAAGAGATCTAGTGCATGTATGTACGGATTTAATCGTAAGTTCAGGCGGAAATGTTGATTATTTTTCAGTGTCTCATTCAACTATTTGGCGAGCTCAAAAAAAATCTATTCGGGAAAATGCTGAACAACATAAGAAAAATGTAAAACTTGCTACCGCTAAAGCTACTTTTTCCATAATAGCACATTTTGATGAAAAAATTATCGAAGACATCACAGAAGGTATAAAATCAAAAAGAGATTGATTTGCGGTCTCGGTAAATATTGATGGTAAAATGAAGCTCCTTGGCATTCCAGCAATTGATTGTGGTACTGGACAAGCTCAATACAATGCTTTAGTTAAAATACTGGATGAGTATGGAATATGTGATGACATGAAAGGTTTATGTTTTGATACAACAGCTACAAATACAGGAAGACTTTCTGGTACAAATGTCAGGTTTAGTCATAAACAAAACTCAATTCTCCTAGAGCTGGCTTGCAGGAGGCATGTTTATGAGTTACATCTAAAACACTTCTGTGAAAGACAGTGCAGTGGAAAAACTAAATCTCCAGAAAACCTAATGTTTAAACGGTTCCAATTAAACTGAAATGACATTAAAAGTAGCATTGACTCTTCAAAGTTTGTAAAATATGACACTCAATCTATTGCTACCACTTTCTTAGAAATCCATAAACTCGATGCTGTAAAATATTGCGAGATTGCTCTAAAATAAAACACTTTTCCCAGAGGAGACTACAAGGAGTTATTGAAACTAACCCTAATGTACTTATGCACTGAAAGAGATTTTAAAATTCAAGCTCCAGGGTGCGTGTCTCATGCACGTTTTATGTCCAAAGCTATTTATTATCTCAAGATTCGGATATTGAGTTTGCAACTGTCTTATGAATTGACAGACGATCAAAAGAACGAAGTGCAGTCTACTGCTGAGTTTATCTCAATCTTTTATACCGTCTGGTTTTTAAAAACCTCTTTACCTTACGCTGCGCCGTACCAAGATATAAAAGCCTATTGGCAAATGACAAAATATAGAGGTTACGTAGAACAATATGTTCAGAATTCTGAATTAATTTTTAATGGAATTGATGCCACAATGGTTTCAATGGAATCACATTTATGGTACCTTGATGAAACTTTAATTCCGCTGGCTCTTCTAGACCAAGGTATTTCTGTTTCAGAGAGAGAAGAAGTTGCAAAAATGGTCTTTTCGAAACCAGTTCCTGAATTTTTTCGGCATTCCGAAAAATTAAATTTGTTAAAAACTCTTAACTTTAACCTAGAAAAACCACCAAGTATTGCCCAACTAGTGGGAGAAAACTCTTGGTTCATATTTAGTTTGTTAAACCTTACTAAGCTAAATGATAAACTTTGGTTAAACAGCCCGGCACCACTATGGGAGTATATTGAACAGTTTAAGATTTTCTCCCAGTTTGTTTCCAACCTTGCAGTGGTTAACGACGTTTCTGAAAGATCTATGAAAGTTGTATCAGACTTTGTAAATAACGTTCACAATGAAGACAATTGTCAGGACTTACTGCTAGCTATTCACCAAAGGAGAGAAAACCTTAACAAGGCAAAGACTAAAGAAGATTTGCAATTAGCATGTCAAGCAATTTCAAAATAGATAATATAGTTTTTAAATGATGACTTTTATTTAATGATGTAATATTGATTTGTAAATATGTATTTTTTATTTAATTATACTTAAACATATCATTCTTTTTTATTTTTTAGTTTTTACAAAACCAAAAAAAACTTTGCAACAATACCAAGAAAATCATTTAAAGTTGAAAAGATACCATATACTTTCTAATCTTGAGGCAATAAAACTAATAACATCAATACCACTTTTAACAATGTGGCAGTGAGTTCATTAAGTCTTTTTTATTATAAAAATAACTAAAATAAACAATTGTTATTAGGCTATTAAGGTTAGCGTAAGGGTTAGGTTATTTCGAAGGATAAAAGAAATTTTTTTTTAGACCTGTATATACCTCATTTGACACTATTATTAAAAAAATCTAGGTTATTGATTTTTCCGCGTCTGGAAACAGTTTATTAGAAAATCAAAAATGTTTTTTATACGCGATTGAGTGATAAAATAGATTTTTAAGATGGAAAATTTGGATTTTTCACCAATTTTAAAAGATTCTGTAGACTAATTTCTTAATTTTTTCAACATGCTCCATTTATGTGATTAATATTCAATCCAACATATAACATTTAAAAGAATAAAAAAAAAATTTCGATAAATTTTAAGGTCCCCGCCAGGCCTTTAAAACACCCATCATTTTTGGCCCAAAATCGAACTGGCGGGTACCCTAAAAATTATATTTTTTTTTTTTTTTTTTTTGCTCAAACTTATTTTTATACAAATAGTCAATTTATAAATCAATTCGCGAGTTCGATTTCGAAAATTGATAAAATATGAAACACTCTAATATATATATATATATATATATATATATATATATATATACATTGGGTCAACTCGGATAGAGCGACCCATCGGATTAAGCGAGCCGGTCGCCTAAATATTGCAATTTTACGAAATCAAATTATGCTTTCGATTTATAACAATTTATTTAATATTAGTTATTCATTTTAAAGTCTAATGAATATTTTAAAAACAGTTGCTAAGCCATTATTTTCGCGGTGGTATAGTTATAATCATTCGAGTAGTAACAAAACGTTTTTTCGCTTTAAGACCTTATATTTTGTTTAGCTTCAATTAAGAAAAGTGAGTATTTCATATTTGACAATATTTATAGTAAATATGATTTTAATATTAGTAATATGAGAAACTATTTCAAAAAGTACAGTGTTGATATGTATTTGAGCGATGATAAAGTTTTTTAATCGAATTTTCAACCTGGCTCGGTCTTGCATAACTGTTAGATAAACCGAACCAAGGGCATTCAGGTAAACCGAGCCATCGGATTCTCAGCCCAATATGTTGTCAAATATTGAAAATTCTTGTTTGCCACTGCGATCGAGTATTGAACAGCCACCTGTACCTAATGCAGCTATGAATTTGCAGTTGATTTCTGTGACCGAATCCGTTGACATAATTAATCTGACTGAAATGCAATTGCCAGATATTTCAAATAGTTCTAGTGCTAAACTTGTTGATACAGCTAATAAAGATAATATTAATGCATCTAATTCTAATACTCGCCTAGATAAGCAGCATGAGCAACATGTCAATACTGATATTGCTGGTAGTACTTGTTTACCTACCACTGATGAAAATGAAATTGTGTCAATTGAACAAGCAGACCTCGATGTGTCTTTCGAAAACTTGATGCCAGTGCCACACAGAGATCGACCACAAAGCAGTTGGCCACGTAAGAAACCACCATCTTATGAATTGACATCAGAAGAAAATGTAGCATTTATTCAAGAAAGAACCAAACCAATAACAAAAAAAGCAGCTAAAGAGAAAGAGACCAGCAAAGAAAAGAAACAGAAGAAAACTGTTAAACAGAAGGTTATAAAAAAAAAGAAAGAATCCAAAAAAGAAAAGAAACAAAAAGAAGAGGACATTATTTATTACAAATATTGTGGGTTTGCATATGGTGAAGCAACTGATCCTCTCATTGATGATAAATGGATTGAGTGTGACGCGTGCCGTGTTTGGTTACATGAGAGCTGTATCGAAATAACCGTGCGTGGACAACTATGTGCTGATTGTGTTCAAACAACAACTAAGTAAATTAACTCTAGTTAAGACTTGATATTTTGCATTTTGTACTGCATCATCTATCTGCAGCTTTAGCAGTATTATTTTTATTAGACTAGTCGCTGACATTTTTATATTGCTTTTGTTCTTTAAAATTTTTGCATTGTATGCATTTGAGGTTAATGTTTGCAAACTTTTAATACCCGTTTACTATATCGTAGGTAATAACGTTAATATTAATATAGTAAATATTATTTGTAATAATACTTCCAATTTTGTAAATTTTTGTCTGAAATAAAAGCTAAATGGCTCACTTTAGAATGATCATATAAGCTATTGGCTCGCTTTACCAATAATGGTGGCTCACTTTATAAATTTGTTAATATATAGCTCGCCTTTCCTATGTATCATATATAGTTTACTTGGCTCACTTTATATTAGTGTGGCTCGCTTTACATTATATCATAGTTTAGGTATCTGTTATAGAGTTTTCTTGTACAAGAAGTATTAAGATATCTCACATAGTTATTAATACACACTGATTTTAGTTTTATTGGCTCGCTTTATCCAAAATGACCCTATGTATATATATATGGATCTATTTATATACTTATATATATATATATACTTATGTATATATATATATAAATATATATATATATATATATATATATATATATATATATATATCTATATATATATATATATATATATATATATATATATAGATATATATATATATATATATATATATATGTATATATACATATATATATATATATATATATATATACATATATATAATATATATATATAATATATATATATATATATATATATATATATATATATATATATATATATATATATATATATATATATATATATATATATATATATATATATATATATATATATATATATATGTGTGTGTGTGTCATATGAAAAAGCTTAATATTTTAAAATATAAATAATAAGTTAAGATACACTTACTTTTCGGGTTTGTTTCGACTGTTTACGCAACCATATACAGCACAGTGATCGTTTCGACCAATCTTATAGTTGTATTAAACAAATCTGCAATTGACATGAACCGTAGAACTATACTGTTACTAGGTAGTAATCTCATTGAATGAATAATGACTTAATGATTATTTTTAATTTCTCCAGGCAATACCATAACCCTTTGCGCGCTTAGCAAATTTTAAGTTATCAAATATTGTCTATTAAGATTTGTTGATTTTTGAGGTAAAAATTCAAAAGAATTACCAGTATATGGAATAGTTTTTGCCAAGTTCGGCCCTGCTAAAACAAAAAGGCTTATTTAATTCAACTGCAATATTGCTTGAACCATATAAAATTTTATCATTAACTTTAATACCGTTAGGCAAAGGGCCTGATTTACTTTTTGCTTTACCTCTTAAAACTTACCAAGTGCGTTTTGAGTTTTTTTTTTCTTTTTCTTCAAGTGTCTCACATTAGTATTTTTTTTTGAAATTTTTTTTTTCTTTTGAACTCTCTTTCTCATAATTTTTGTAAATAGTTTTATTTTCAACAGATTTAGATTTTATGCACTTAATATATACTTTTTGTTTAATTGAGGAATATTTTCTTAGTACATCGGTTATCCGTGGGGATGTTATTTTTTTAAGCTTTTGGTTTATTTCAATTTTAGGAAAATTTGCGTCATAAATACCATAGAATGTTTTAAGAAAATTGCTATAAGCTAAGTTGGCGTCCTGAAAATGATCAATATGGTGCCAATGAAGCATTGATAGTTGGTCATTAAATGATGCTAAATTTGCTTTGCTATAAACGCGTTTACAAAATTTTATCTAGTGTTAATTTAGTATCTGTTTTATGGAGAAAAAAATCGGAAAATCATCCGTGATATCGCATGTTTCCTTTACTAAGAGAAACGCTTTCTTTTTGTGGTTACTTTTAAAAAAAGTGACCACAAAAAAAAATTAAACTATTTTTAATTTCTTTTTGTGGTTACTTTTTTTAAAAATAAATTTTTTTTGGTTTTGGTTACGGTTTCAAATACGGTTCTACTGAACCGAAATTAACTAGCTAAGTGTAATAAAAACGTTTTCAAAAACTCTCTAGGAAAATGTTTTTGAATACTCTTTAAATTACTTAGATATACATTACAAGGCTCTTGAAATAATTTTTTTTTTATAAGGAAAATGTTAAAATTTTAGTTTGAATTAGTATTAAAATTGTAATTGAACAACATTTTGAAGAATGCCAAGGCCAAGGACTGAAATTTGGAATCACTTTGACGAAGAGGTCAGTACTACACCTGATGAAGAGCGACTTATTACTGCAAAGTGCAAGTATTGTTTTGCAATTTGCAAGTTGACAGACAGAAACACATTTGGCATGAGATCACATTTGACAAGGAAGCATCCTGTTAAGTTTGCAGCCCTGGAGAAAAAGCGCCATGTTCCTTTTGATGAGTTAGAACAGGTGCAATAAAGTTTAGAAACGTTTTTACTTTTTTAATTTAAATATTAACTTTTATTTTCATATGTGTTAGTTATTATTACTTATACAATACCAAGATTTAACAAGATTTAACGATAAATATCAATAACTTTCAATAAATGCTGATGAATGTTTCAATATTAGGTATTTTAACAGGTTTCATATTAATTTTTGACCTACAATAAAGATGAGGCTTATGAGCAGGTCCGAGATGATAAGACGCCATTAGTGTTGGGCATTAAAGTTAAACAAGGGAGACTTTCCGGATCATTGGATCGAAAGCAAGCCACAAGACCGTGAACAGCTTAGAGGAGACATTGAAATTGTCAAGTTTTTTACCCGTTTAAATTTGCCATCCTGTTTGGTTGAACATGAAGCTTTTAAAGATTTTGTTCACCACTGGAACCCAAAAATGAATGTGAAGGCTGCAACAACATACTCCCGGTTCAAGTATGCAAAATTTTAATTGTTTTAAATAAATTTTATTTTGGGGTGGGGAGTCAATTCAATGGGAGTTCCAAGAGAACTAAATTTTTTAAAAAGCTACTTTTTTAAGACCAATCCACACCAATTTTTTTTTTATATGTAACAAGAAATACCACAAATAACTAATTTTTTATTTTAATTTTAGGTTGCTGTTGTTGTACAAAAATGTGAAAATCTGTGTAGATGACGTTCTAAAGGAGGAATTGCCAAAAACTGCTGGATTTGCAATCTCAAGTGACCTCTGGCAAAGCAGAAACAATGATGCATACCAAGCCAGTACATTGCACTACGTGAGTGAAGACATCCGGTTAAAGATGTTTGTGATTGGAGTTTTTCAGTTTTTCGGACAAAATACAGCTAAAGCCATTGCGATTTGCCTGGGTAAGTATGTTTTAGTATTTTATTTTAATAGGTTAAAATTTCTGTATGTTAAGTTAACCGTTTGAATTATTTAAATAGACAAAAAAAGCAAAACCCGCAATTTATTTTAAAATTAATGGCACAAATTAATACTTTTATTTATGTCTAAAATAACAACAAAAGCATTAGTTTGTATTTTAAAATATCAAAAAGCAAACGACAAATTTTACTTTGCTTTTTAGGAATGCCTCAGAGTTGGCCGGAAATAACGGAGTTTCGTCCGTTGTGTGTGTCCATGATTCAGCCGCTAATATGAAGGCGGTAATTAACAAGTGTAAATTTGTAAATTCATCTCTTTTGTGTGTTGATCATCTTTTGAATTTGGCAGTTGAAGCAACTGTCAAAGAAACAAAGGTTTTTGACAGTTTGGATCTTCACGAAGCAATCCAAAGAGCAACTGAATTAAGTTCAAGATGCAACAAGTCATCTTTGTCTGAGCAAAGAATTAAAAAAGAGGTAACTAGTTTTTAGTTTAACATCCTTTTTTAGCTTTTATAGCAATTTAGTTTATAGTTTAATACAATACAAGCGCAATTTAAACTTCTCAGTACACTTTGTGTGAGAAAATTTTTCTAATGATAGCTATCATTAATAACTGATAAAATGTTAACACTTAAAAAGTAAAAACATATAACATAGTTAATATCAGTTTTTAATAATAGTAAATAGTACTAATCACCTTTTATGTTATTTTTCTTTTGATTCTATTTTATTTTTTAGCTAAAGCTATTGCTTGATGAAAGTGATTTTGTTGGCAAGAAAATCATCACTCCCGTGAAAACACGCTGGAATTCAATTTCTATGATGTTGGAAAACATTGTAAAAAACAGCTCCAGACATTCCATCAGAAGATGAGTTCAATCTTTATGATGAAATTTTGGCTATTCTGAGGAGAGTTGCTGAGATTTCAGAATGTTTCTCTGCTGACAAAGAAGTAAGCATTAACCTCGTTATCTCAAACATTTATACACTGAGGCACAAATGCCTGGATTTCATCAAGGCTGGTGGGGCATCGCCAACAGCACAAATGTTTCACCAAAAATTGGTGGAAAACTTGGATGTTCGTTTTCCGGACACTGCACAGTGGGCCAGGTGGTGGACAAAACCTAAAAAATAAATGTTTATTATATTCAAAACCATATAACAAAACATATTTGTAATACTCTCGTTTAAAATTTTAAAAATTGTTTTGAGTATAATAGTATCTTTTAAAACCACAAAAATCAATTGCATTATACGTGAGTAAACTGAAAAAAAATTAAATTTTTTAAAAAAAGCGTTAATTTTTTTTTATATGCATAGCTACAGTAAACAGTAAGTTTTAAAATTTTATAAGCTTACGGGATTAGTCTTTATATTTTAAATATTTAACACTAAAGCTTTTCGAAAAAGAATATAAA
The DNA here is from genome assembly GCF_038396675.1 of Hydra vulgaris. Taxonomy (NCBI): domain Eukaryota; kingdom Metazoa; phylum Cnidaria; class Hydrozoa; order Anthoathecata; family Hydridae; genus Hydra; species Hydra vulgaris. The sequence goes on from NC_088926.1 coordinate 29,816,326, forward strand.
GTAAAGATCAGCCTTTATAATACACCTATAATCTGGCTTTAAAATAACGTGGTAAATTTTTAACATTTAATACTTTTCTTTTGTACAAAAAGTGTCACATAATTTAGGGAATCTACGAGAACCTATATTGAATGCTTGAACTTGTAAATGTAATATGTGTACAACCTATTTGAACTATATACATTGCCCCTAACTTCCCCTTTTGGGTTTCTTTAACATTTTAAAATAATGACTTGTAGCTTATGTTATTAGCTTGAAATCAACTTTTATTTCTCGTAAACAAAAATACATGTTTTTTTATTTGTTATTTTATTCAATACAAATTGCACTGTTAACCTAACATTTTTTTTGTTTTTTTATATAGTATTAATATAAAAATTGGTGACATTTACGGACTTTTACAACAAAATAAACTAGTTACTAATGATATACCATTCTTTTCATTGATGAAATTAACTGTTCTATTTTCTGCAGATATTAAACTAGAGGATTCTGAGTGAAAAACTTTATAAAATACAATGTAAAAAGTTGATAGCTGCAAAAACTAATAATACTCATTTTGAGAGAAGTAGTGAAAACTGGCTAGCTCAAGATTTTCAATAAACCTACAGTTCATTAAATGCTACATCGTCAGTTAATGAGGTTAGGAAACCATGTCACTCTTTCAAAAAAGCTTGTAACAAAACAAAATAATAAGCAATGTTTTTAATATTTTATTTAGCCATAAATTACTTCAACATGCAATATGCAATATGCAACATGCAACAAAATTGAAACTAAGAAGTGAGTTTAAATACAAAACTGGCACAAAAATTTCTATTACCTTAAATAAATACCCATTAAACCTGCTTAGATATATTCATTTAATGAAGCTTTAGCATTCATAATTAATGGTGATATATCAAAATCAACATACCAGCTTCTAAGAAATGGTGCTGAAAAAACGGCTGCCACATATATCCTGTGTATAATAGTATAGTATCTTCAAAAGCTAAATGCTATTTCAAGAACATTCAAATGGATGGCTATTCAGTACAAATAGTGTTAAAAGATTTTGTAAAACGCACTCTTAAAAAGCTATGTGGTATACAAAACATAATGCTAAGGAATTAACTAAATTGACGTTTAGATGCAAAGCTGGTTTTAATGGTGCTACAGGATAAAGTGTTTACAAACAGGTAAGTTAAAATGAAAATAGTGACGAATGAAGAGTGCCTGTTGATTATTTGCATAGTACCTTTAGAACTCAGTAGACTTTATAATAATAAAAACGTTGTAATGTTATTCATCCAGAATGTGCGGCTAATAGATTAAAAATAAAAAAAATACATTTTTATATACAAAGATAATAAATAATCTACAGACTTATTCAAAACGTCGTGGGCATATAATAATATCAATAATAGAGTTTCAAATCTATATATTCATTTATATTCTCTATATATTTCTTTAAATTTATCTATATTTTTCGAATCTATTATACAATATCGATAATAGAATTTCAAATCTAGTGATAAATTTTCATTTTTTCTGAAGTGCACATTTTTATTTTTAAAGTTTGTTGCATCAATTTTTTTTTTGTTTATTCTACCAGAAGAGTTTGTTATTCAGTTCCACAATATTAAGAAGTTATAGGATTTGAAACTAAAAAATTGCAAATCCGCGTTTTTAAAGTTTTATCAAGTTTGTTAAATAATTTTTAGAAATAGCAACTATTTAACTAAAATTTATAATAAAAGTAAATATATCTTAATACAAAGTGATTCTTTAGACATATAAAGGGTTTTAGTAAAAACAAAAAAAAGATCAAAATAATTTTGTCCACTATATGTCTAATATCCGGCCCACTGTGCAATGGTTGTCAAGACATTTCTTATTCTGTTGCCAACTTGCTTAACCCCTTGTATGAAGGAAGAGCTCTGAAAAAACTGGGTGGATTTGATGAAGCCTATGAGGTACTGATTACTCAATCCAATGCTTATCAGGAATGGATTGCTGCAACAAGATTATTTAATGAACGGTTACATGCTGAAATCCAAGGTCATATTTCAGAAGATGATTGGAATGGAAGAAGCTCCTGCACTTATGACTTCCTATTCTGGTCCGGCTCCACCTGCAAAGTCAGACATTGTCACTGAATTGGAAATATTTCAAAAACTCCCAGGGGTTGTTGGTGTGGACGTGCTGGAATTTTGGAGAGCAAATATGTACATATTCTCTCTCCTTGCTCAAGCTGCTAAAAAGTGGCTATGTGTATCTGCTTCCTCAGCATCTTCAGAATAAGCCTTTAGTGCCAGTGACGCTAATTAGATTAACTCCCCAAAAAGTTAACTCCCGGTTAAAACATTCTAACTCCCCCGGTTAATCTATTTCGAAATAAATTAACCCCGGGAGTTAAATTATTTTAAAATATAGCGAAATGGATTAACCGGGGGCTTAAGTATTTCTAACAGCCACTGAAATAAATTAACCCCCTATAATACGCGTTTTAAATAATCTAACTTAAAATTATATCTACCAATATGCGTGAGTATTCTATTTTAAAATTTTTTTAAAATATATTTAATATTATATATATTTGAATATATAATATATAGATATTTAGTAAGCGTTGAAAAAAATTACTTTATAACTGTTGATTTTTGACAAGCCTTTATATTATTATAATATAAAGGCTTATATATAATAACTATATATAAAACGGAGATCAAAACAATGGTATAAGTAGAATAATAGTATTAGTAGTCGTTCGTGCAATACTATAACTACTGTTTTGATCTACTATTACTATTGTTTTGATACTAATACTTCAAAACCATTCTCTTTTGAGAATAATAATGCCTAGGGACCTAAGGGTCCTTAGGACCTTCTATATATAATGCCTAATAATAATAATAATAATGCCTAAGGACCTTAGGGTTAAGGACCTTATATATATATATATATATATATATATATATATATATATATATATATATATATATATATACATATATATATATATATATGTATATATATATATATACGTATATATATATATATAAAGAGAGAGAGATAGAGAGAGAGAGAGAGAGAGAGAGAGAGAGAGAGAGAGAGAGAGAGAGAGAGTGTATAGTATAGATATAAACTCTATAACTTTAGTAAGGTTATAGAGTTTATATCTAAACTATACACTCTCTCTCTCTCTCTTTATATATATATATATAAATATATATATACATATATATATATATATATATATTTATATATTTGTGTGTGTATATTAATATATACTAGTTAGCTATATAAACTCTATTATATATATATATATATTAATATATATATATATATATATATATATATATATATATATATATATATATATATATATATATATAAATACATATATATTTATATATACATATATATATATATATATATATATATATATATATATATATATATATATATATATAAATACATATATGTATTATAAATACATATATATATTTATATATATATATATTTATATATACATATATAAATACATATATATATATACACATATATACATATATATACATCTATATATATACATATATACATATATACATATATATATTCATATATACATATATAAATATATATATATATGTATGTATATATATATATATATACATATATATATATATATATATATATATATATATATATATAATTTTATATATTAATAATATAGAGTTTATAGTATAAAGTTTATTTAGTATATGTGCTATATATATATATATATGTACATATATACAGGGTTCCCACTCCTCCTTAAAAACCTTAAATATCCTTAAAAAAAAAAACTCCTTAAAAGTCCTTAAATAACCTTAAAAAAAGTTAAAATTTGGCTGCTCTCCTTAATTTCTCTTTACTTTCTTTTTTTTTTATCATCTAGGAAATTTTATTAAAGCAAACGGGTTATACTTATCTATAGAGAAGCATAGTTACATCTTTGATGAGTTAAAATCCTATACTTTTGTTATATATATATATATATATATATATATATATATATATATATATATATATATATATATATATATATATATATATATATATATATATATATATATATATATATATATATATATATATATATATATATATATATATATATGTATATATATATATATATATATATATATATATATATATATATATATATATATATATATATATATATATATATATATATATATATATATATATACACTGAGGCATATTCGTTAAGACGCATCAATTTTTTTCTCTTTGTCTCAATTTTTTCTATGAATTGTCAACTGATATGCATGCAAGTTATTATCAAAATAATTGTTGTGTTGTGGGCTAATAAAAATCACAAAAGATTTTTTTCTATGTGTCTTTATTAACATGAGAGTATGTTTGATATACAAAAGTACATTTTTTAATTGGAATATATCTATAGACGCAGTCATATTTTTGACAATAAAAGATGGAAACTAGTAATGCGTATGTCCTCCGTTACACTGGATCACCTCAAAAATTCTGCCTTTCATTGACTCCACAAGTCGTTGAAGTGTAGTTTGATCCAACTCGGACCATGCTTCAAGGATTTTACACTTTAACTCAGTAACAGTTTTAAATTGGTGTCCGGCTGCTTTAGCATCATAAACTTTTCTTGATAGCATTCCCCACACGTTCTTGATTGGATTTAAGTCCGCGCTACAACCTGGCCATTCGAGAACCAGGATGTTGTGGTCTTTACACCATTTCATAGAATGCATAGGTGTGTGAATTGCAGCATTATCTTGCTGAAACATGGCATTATCGTCCATGTTTTCATACATATAAGTTATGAGAACATCATCCAACATTTCTGTAAACTTTATCGAGTTCATTTTAGGTAAACCACAACACAGAGTCAATTTTCCTGAATAAGAAAATCTACCCCAAATCATTAAACTTCTTCCTCCATAATTTCGTTTTATTTGTGGGTCATTTATTCCTCTTAGATCAATAACAATTGTAAGAATCCGGACCATCTAAATTGAACTTTTTTTCATCTGAAAATATTACGTTTTGCCACTCATGAGTCCAATGCATATGGTTTTTAGCAAACTGTAATCTAGCAATTTTATGGTGTTTTTTAACATTGGTTTTTGGTGTGGTTTCTTCCACTTTACGTTTGGTGTTGTACATAGAGTATGTGCAACATGTTTATTGGTGACAGGCAATAATAATTTATCCTTTATTTGTGTTGCATTCAATTTATTTTTGGTTGCTTCGGAGCGAATTCAATTAATTTGCCGATTTGTTTATACTTTGTTGCCGTTTGTTGCTTTTTTTACACCGTAATTGTCACCTTTTGCAATGTAGTTTCGTACAACATGGTCAGATCTTCCAATTTTTCTTGCTATTTCACGTATAGAAAGTGCTGGTAAGATTTCTGAGCCACGATATAAATTAATTTGTATTTTTTCAGCATCTGTCAAATACTTTCCTTTAGGCATTTCGTAAAATGCAATAAAAACGATACTCGCAGAGCAAAAGATCAAATTACACTAAAATTTATCAATTTATTTGTGTAAAAGTGATTAAAAATCAATAATTACCGTTATTAACCTGATTGCGTCTATAGATATATTCCAATTAAAAAATGTGCTTTTGTATATCAAACATACTCTCATGTTAATAAAGACACATAAAAAAAATTTTTTTGTGGTTTATATTAGCCCACAAAACAACAATTATTTTGAAAGTATCTTGCATGCATATCAGTTGACAACTCATAGAAAAAAATTATAATAAAGAGAAAAAAATTGATGCGTCTAAACGAATATGCCTTAGAGTATATATATACATATATATATTTTGTTGCGTTTGCGAAGCACGGAAGGAAAAAAAGTGATTCTTACGCCAACATATACGTCACTTTTAATTACTTTTGACTTTCATCCAACATTTGCGGGTTGGATAAAAGTCAAAACCATTAATTTAAATACCAATCAACCGTTTTATAAAAAAACCGCAAAATGCAAATTTAATTGACCAGAATGTTTTTAAAAACATTTTGAATGTTTTTAAAACATTCTGAATGTTTTTAACAATATAAACAATGTTTTTATTTTTATTTTTTTTAATAAAATGTTTTTGTTTTTATTTTTTCACTGTAAATCGTGCGCGGAGTGTTGCTTCATCGACTATCTTAAACCCTGACTCGCAAAGAAGAGCTGCTACATTGACTGACAAATAGCCTGACTCGCAAGGGATTGCTGCTACATCGACTGACAAATAGCCTGACCCGCAAGGGAGTGCTGCTTCATCGACTGAGGGTTTGGTTGGGGCAGGCAGTTTATCATTAATAAAAAAAAAAAATTCTGGTCTTGCATTTTAATTTTTATTTTTTGTCAACAAAATATGGAAAAAACTTTCGAACAACATATAAGTGTTCTATACATATATTTATATATATTTATATATATATAAATATATATATATATATATATATATATATATATATATATATATATATATATATATATATATATATATATATATATATATATATATATATATATATATATATATATATCAAGATTCAAGTTCAGAAGTCAATTTTTTAGGATTTCGTAGGTCTGTTCCGGAAACATTTTTATTTAGGCATCTAAAGATAATTAGAGAAAAAAGTATAACAATTTTTTTAATATGAAGCTTGTTTATCATCTTGCAAATGTTTTTTCCCTAAAGTATATATATTCAGCTGTAATTAAGTATATATATACATGTATATATATTTATATATATATATATATATATATATATATATATATATATATATATATATATATATAGCTTTAATTAAAAAATCAAATCGTCAACTTTTATGAGGATGATAGTAACAGCAGGTTTTTGCCAGGAGCAAAGGATTACATTAGCATAAAGACAGTTGATGGTAGACAGCACATTCAGAAACGACTCATACTATGCAATCTTTCAGAACTTTACCAGAAATGGTTAGAAGAATCAAAATCTAATGGTGTAGTAAAGGTGGGACTGACATCATTTGCTCTTTTAAGGCCACAACATTGTATTGTTGCAGGAAAATCTGGCACGCACACAGTCTGTGTTTGTATTCACTATCAAAATTTAAATCTTATGGTTTAATCTATAAAAAATGAAATAAAGTCTAAAGATCTGATGGCCTCAGCTGTATGTTCAATAGAAAATAAACCATGTATGTTTCTTGAGTGCGAGAAGTGTCCTGAAAAAAAGAGAATTGAAAAAAAGTTAAATGAACTTTTAGGGGATTCAGCAAATAAAATAACTTATAAGAAATGGTTGTAGACTGATAGATGCTCCTTGGAAACTATAGTTAAAAGTCCTGATGAGTTTCTAGAAGAGTTAACAGACAAGTTATATAACCTCACTAAACATCATTTTGTCAGCAAATCACAGACATTATTTTTAAACCAGCTCAAAGAAAACATGAAGCCAAATGAATGCATTATGCAAATGGATTTTGCTAAAAATTTTTCATTTAATATACAAGATGAAGTTCAGTCATCCTATTTTTCCAAAAATCAAGAATCTCTCCATCCATTTGTCATATATGTGCAATCTTTAAATGGAAACCAATCACCAGAAAGCAAATGTTATTGCGTTATATCTGACAATCTAATTCACAATATTGAGGCAGTTTTCAGTTTTGTTTCCAAATCCATACCAATTCTGAAAGAGGATATCCACAAGTTCAGAAAATCAATTATTTCACTGATGGTGCAAGCAGCCAGTATAAAAATAGGTTAAATTTTCATCTGACAATATTTTTAAAAAATTTTGATAACAATTACCTATTCTAGACAAACTATTTCTAGCCCTTGAAATGATGTTTTTGAAATTGAATACAAAATTGATAATCTTTAACTGAATAGGTTATTTTCTTATTGTATTTTAGGTTTAATTTGAAAAACCTGTGTTTTCATGAAAAAGACTATTAACTAAAAGCAGACTGGCATTTTTTTAGGACTGCACATAGAAAAAGTGCATGTGATGGAATAGGTGGTACAGTGAAAAGTGTTATTCATAACCTACTCCTTCAAAGGCCAATTGGCAATCAAATTTTGACACCGAGGAACATGTTCTTAGTTGCTCAAGAAAAAATTAAAAACATCAGGTATATATCATGCTATTGTCAAAGTGTATGTACATTTAGGTTATGATATGTTTTCAAATAATTGATGTCTAATATCCTATATCATAATAGGCATTTAAACAAAAATAATAAAAAAAACGTATGAATGTTAAGTTATAAAAAATCAAATAGTATAGAAAAGGATTCCTTAAAACAAGACCTTACTAAATACATATTTGGAAATAGAATTATGATTTATGTTAACTCTTTTTCAGATTTATCTACATTTCTGAAACCAAAACAGCTGCTATTACACATGAACTACTTGCTAAACGATTTGAGAATGTTCTTGCCATCGAAAGGTACTCGCTCATACCATTATTTCTCACCTCAATCATACTGTTTAAAAGCTTATGTAACATTAATGAGCAGTACATTTGACTCTTTTCACATGCTGGAAGATACTTGCATTAATACACATAAATCGATGAATACTGATATCAATATTAATAATTAGGTATTAGTTAATTATTTTGGTGAATTCTTTCCTGGAAAG
>NC_088926.1:29827500-29830000 GCF_038396675.1 Hydra vulgaris
AGTCTATCATTAATAAAAAAAAAAAAATTCTGGTCTTGCATTTTAATTTTTATTTTTTGTCAACAAAATATGGAAAAAACTTTCGAACAACATATTTTGTTCTATACATATATTTATATATATATATATATATATATATATATATATATATATATATATATATATATATATATATATATATATATAATATATATATATATATATATATATATATATGTATATATATATATATATATATATATATATATATATATATATATATATATATATATGTGTATATACACACACACACATATCATATATCAACCCTCTGAGTATTAGAGTAAGTTTTTTAATGTATGTTTTAGGCTTTTTGTATTTAACTTTCACTTTCTTTAAATAATTTTATTTTGTTTTTTTTAACTAGTGAACACCGTGCTAAGGAATAAGTATTTATTGACCCTCTTTTTTAATTAAAGCTATATATATATATATATATATATATATATATATATATATATATATATATATATATATATATATATATATATATATATATTAATTCATATATATATATATATATATATATATATATATACATGTATATATATATATACTTAATTACAGCTAAATATATATAGTTTAGGGAAAAAACCATTAGCAAGATGTTAAACAGACGTCATATTATAAAGATTGTTATATTTTTTTTACTAATTACGTTTTGTTGCCTAAATAAAAATATTTCCGAAATAATTCGTTAAATAATGATAGTTACACTTCTTGATTTCAGAAAGATAAATATACCAGTTTTGCAAGATGCAAAGTTTGTTTTAGGTTGTTCTCATTAGCAGGCATGGGTATAAAGGCTCTTTTACCCATTTTACCCAATGAAAGTTTCCGCATCTTTGCATTCCGGATTTTACTAATGCCCAATATAAATTATTTTGCAATAATCAAAATAACTTCGTGCTTTTTTAAAATTTGAATCCTGCAAATTCGATTTTTTAACTATAATTTTAATTAAGTAAAGCTAAATATTAAATAATCACTTAAGTACCTTAGATGTATAAATGTGTTGATGGAAAAACTTGATTTATCAAATCGTGCAAAAAATCTGTTTCAGCAGAGAAAAATATTTTTTATGGTTACACTTACGGAGTGCAAAACTTATTAAGAATTTTAAAAAACCATATTGGTAACTCTAGGAAATTTCTATACTATAATTTTAGACTTTGTTACACACCTAGATCTTGAATAAAGTGTTTAATATTCCTAATAAGTTCAAAAAAATCATATACTCAAATGTGTAATTGTATGAACTAATATGATGTAAAGCGATTGCCTAAAGAGGGTTATGTTGTTGTGTTCAAAGAAACTTTGCAATCAGTACCACAAAAGCCTATCAAAGGAATGTATCATCTCAGATATGCTTCAGAAGGAAGCAGTTTTGAAAGCAGAATTAATTTGGTATTTAAATATTGTTCAAAGCAAATACTCTTTTAGATCAAGTGAGAATAAGTCTAAACAATTTGCTTTGATGTTTCCAGATAGCAAAATTGCAAGCGACTTTTTATGTGGTCGAACAAAATCTGGCTATATTGTAACTCATGGTCTTGCCCCTTATTTAAAAAAAATTCTGATAAAAGATCTTACCCTGCAGGATAACTTTGTATGTCTTTTTGATAAGTCTTACAATAAAGTTATAAAGAAAGGTCAAATGGACTTACATGTGCGCTATTGGAATGAAGAGAGGAATACTGTTTGTACAAGATATTATAGTTCAGAGTTCATGGGAAAAGCTGCAGCCCCAGATATTCTAAATATGTTTAAATCCCGCATGACTGGTTTGAATGCTGAAAAAATGCTTCAGGCTTCTATGGATATCTCTAATGTAAATAAACTGTTTTTGGAAATGCTCAACAAAGAATTTCATAACAATGAATTATATACACTCATTGATATTGCCTGTGGTTTACATACTATCAATGGATCCTTATAAACTGGTGCTAAAGCTACAGATTGGAACTTAAAGAAGTTAATGTCTTCAATGTACTAAATGTCTTCAATGTACCAAAGTCCATCAAGAGCAAGTGATTATGAAAGAATAGCTGAGGCAACATATTTTCTTTACATATTTTGTGGCACTCGACGGGCTAAAAATCAAAGTGCCAAGAAAGCAATAGAGGTTTGGTCAAAAGTAGTCTTGTTGACTACTGGAAGTCTTTACCAAAGAGTAAGCAACCTGGACTTGGTAAATCAGGGCAAAACACCAACTTTTAACATCTAAGTACTCAAACAAATAAAGTTTTAGTTCCTTTAAAGTTGAAGTTTTTTGAAGAAATTAGTGGCAGTCTAAATACATTCCTTGGTAGGTGATATTTGATCCAGATGCAATTTTATTGCTTTTTATGTAATATATTTTGTTTTATTAGAAATTTATAGAAATATTCTGAGATATTCTTTTCATATTATTTTTAAAATTTTGAGAAAAAATCACAAAATGTTATTTTCAATCTTGCAT
>NC_088926.1:29835000-29837500 GCF_038396675.1 Hydra vulgaris
GTTGAAGTCTGTAAACGCCTTTTCCTAACTCGTCTATGATTTTAAAAAGACCTGTAAAACGCGCAGAAAGCTTGTCACCCATTCGTGTGTCACGACGACGGTTGTATTTAAGTACCATTTGCCCGATTATCTAGGTTGAAGCTGGATGCTTTAAATCGTACTTAACCTTTTGTTGCGCTTGTGCTTTTTCAATATTTTCCTTTGCTTGTTCTCGTGTATTTTGTAGGGATTGTCCTAGGTTAATTATGCATTGAAGTATGCCTTCGCTTTCATTGACAGAAGCCTTGCATTCATCTTTTTCAAAATCTATTGGAAGACGAGCTTTTACTCCATACATTAGTTAGAAAGGCGAATACTTTACAGATGCTCGAATATTAATGCGGTAAGCAAAAACAACTGGATCAATAAATAAGTTCCAATCGTCACTTTCTTTGTTTATTAGCTTGAGCAAATGTCTTACCAAGGTTTGATTAAATTGCTCCGTCAGTCTGAAAATACAATAAAATAAAATTAGTTATACAAAAAGCCATCTTAAAAATAGAAACCTTTTTTCTTTCTGTACAATTACTTAAAAGAACTAACGTAAGTTAATATATACTTGAAGAAACGTCGCTAACGGTTATGTTGAGTAAATTTGTTTAAAGTTAAAAATAATCAAATAATTAATTTATGAAACATTATATATATATATATATATATATATATATATATAATATATATATATATATCTATATATATATATATATATATATGTTTATATCCATTTGTCTGAGGATGGTATGCAGATGTCATGGCAACTGTTATTTTCATTTGTTCACAGAGATCGTCGACAAGCTGGTTGTTGAATTTCTTACCTTGGTCGTATAAAATTACGTCAGATGCACCAAATCTGAATACAAGTTTCATCAAAAATGCATGAACACGAATAGCATATTTTTTCTCGAATAGCTTTCACTTCCACCCATTTTGTAAGATATTCAGTAGCTACACAAATATACTTTTTTCCTTTTTTTTATCTCTTTAAGAGGACCAACAAGGTAAATACCCCATCTATGGAAAATGTGCGTCACTTTAATAGGATGCAATAATGAAGAACCTGGTTTGTTAACAGGATTTATAACTTGACAAGGCGCACACGTACGTATAAAATCTTGACCGTTTGCTGCTATACAAGGCCACCAATACCGATCGGTTACTTCAGCTATTGTTGCGGTTTGACCGAAGTGACATCCGCCGATAATTCTATCGTGCAAAGACTTTATTATATATTTTTTTTCATCTTCATCAACAATAACTCTTCCTAATTTGCTATGTGCACCCTTACTCTTGTGATAAAGAAAATCTTTTACAATCAAAAAAGAAATAGCCTTTTGCCGCAGTCGTCTTTTTTGTGCTTTATCGTAACCAGGTGGATACACTTTATTTGAAATATAATTTTTCAAATTCATATAGATTTCTTTGTCTAGTTTAATATGTTTATCTTCAATTTCGTGTTGGATAATGTTATCACCCAGATCTATGTTTTTAACATTTAATAAGCCTTCCATTATTGAGAGTGTTATACAACAAAATGATTCTATCATATTTTTATACTCTTTCTGCAATTTATTTTAATTTTAATTGGTCAATAATAAATATTGTTTACGATAATCTTTTTAATAATTTGCCAAATGCTGTTTGCAAGTATTAGGTAAAAATATTTTTAATGAGAAAATTACTTCGTAGTGGTTCTTTGTCGGTATCATTGAAATTTATTTATTAAAATGTGCATACTTTTACATATTAATAAGTAATGAACATTTAATTACTTAGATAATTAAACGACTTTATCAAATAAAACATAAGTAAATATATTTATTATAACGAATTTCAACAAATAATGTTCTGGTTGTTTTTGTTGACATTATACCAAGATTTTACGAGCTTTCTTAGCAGCAAAGTTGGAACTAACAATATCGTACCTATCTTCCTTCTCCAGATCTGTTTCGATTGAAATGATGAGACAGTCGTTAAAACAAGCCTGTCCTATTGTAGCTCTTTATTTGTCAGAGCTAGCTTGGTAAAGGATCTCTCGTCTTCAGCCAAAGGTAATAGCAGGGTAAGAAAAATACCAAGATAGATGGAAATTTCCTTCAAATCCTTTTCTATAAATGCAATTTGTTAAACATTTTTCCTACTGATAATATTGTTCTGAAATTTTTTTCGTCCTCTGATGTTGACCTGATGTAAAACATACCTTAAAATCATTTTCCTTCGCACTGGCATTTGAAATAGAGTATTTTTAATACAAGGAAGACAATATGCATAAGTATTTAGCGTGACGCTTACAAATATAGATTAATTGCTTTCCGTATAAAATCAAAAGCAAGCGCGGAAGAAAATTGTTAAAGTAGGACTGCACCGATGCTTACTTTTGGCCGATACCGATGCATTGGCCCTAAATTTTAATAAGTACTCTAATTTTTTTATTTACAATAAGATAATTTGAGGATTATTTAGG
>NC_088926.1:29842500-29872500 GCF_038396675.1 Hydra vulgaris
GTAACGGCAAGTTTAAAAAAATAAAAAACTATAAAAATTAAAAATCAACCACTGCATTAAAGAATGTCTTTATGTAACAATAAAAAAAAATCAATGACGAAATTAAATTTGAACAAAAAATTAATTTTGTATTTATCAAATTTATAATAATAAAAACAAGAACAATTTAAACAATATTATAATATTGTTTGAAAAAATGCAAACGATTATGTAGATTATTGACTTATAAAAACTTAATTTTCTTCGTTATTCTTCGACAAATTTAAAGTCCGCGTCATTCGATTTCTTGTTCTCGTAAAAAGAGCTAAATTAACTTTTGCGCCGAACTTTTGAATAACGAACAGAATTTGAATGTCAGGCGAACTTATAACTTAATTAAAAATAATATTTTAAATCCCCTAAAAAATTGGGGAGGTTGCTCAAAACTTATATGGTCATAGTTTTTGAACAGTAAAAGATTATTGCATGACGTTAAGGATTTGTCAATGAACTTAAATTTAGTTGAAAATGTTTAAAAAAAATGTATATATAAATGCTATAAACTCGTCGCTCTTCCGCTAATGGCATGAAAGGGAGGTAAACATTTTCGGAGTTTATTATTAACAAACTCTAATAATTTCTATATTTTTGCTAAACTTTACATAAACATGAATATAAAAATGTTTAGAGTTTGCTCCATTTCGTTACATAAAGTTAAATTATCAAACAAAAACAAAAAGCTTGCTCCGGGCCTGATTTTAAATATGTGATTGGAAACTGGTTGTTTAAATGTTGTGATTTGCATTTATTAGATTTCTTTACTTTTAATTTTTGAAAATTTTAGGTAAAAAAAAACAAAAATTTATAGAAAAAAAAACTTGATGTTATTTCATCTGTATGATAAAATAACATCAGGACACTTTTCTCACAATCGACCATATAATTTTAAATTTGATTCTTAGTTTTGTATTTTGCAGTTTTATTCTTAGTTTTGTGTTTTGGCTTTCTTTATTCAGCCTGGTAGTTAAAAACCAATCTAACCAAAATAAAAGTTATTTCTGGAAATGACTAACAAGAATAATTGTTAGATAGTTAAATAATAAAGGATTTATTGTTGTCTGGAATAGACTAATTGAATTTAGTTGATTCCAGACAACAGTTCTATGAATAGCTATTAATAAATTAACAAGAAAAAAATAAATTTTTATTTCTGTTAGAGTGGTTGTTACGACCAGGGCTGACCAGGGCCGTCCCGAACGGGGGGTGAAGGGGGAATCCCCCACCCCAAAGCTGTTATATATGCATTTAGTAAAAATGTAAAAAGTAAAATTGCAACCTGGACGAAGTCACCGGAAATATACATGATTGAAACGTGAAGAAGGAAACCGCGTAAGAGCATGCATCAAACTTTATCTAATGAATAAGTCGATATTTTCTCCAATAATAGCTAGCAACACCAAATTTAGCTACAAAGAAACAAATAAAAACTTAAATAATAGTATGATTATTAAATAATTATTTTAAATCACATACTTTAAACACAAGTCTTACATGGTGAGTCGCCAACTGTTTTGGCAACAAGATTTTCTGGTGTTGCTATTTCTTTGATCTAAATCATGAAACAATTTTTTTTAAAAACAATGCTATATTTGAGAGAAACTTGCTTTACATATTGGAAGGTTGTCAACATTGAAATATAAGTATAATCCAGCTTCAAATACAATAGCATCATAATCATCTTTTTGTGGGGAAAACATTGAATAAATCCGCGTTAATAACCTGTTTTATATTGTACATAATAAAAATATCAATGAAAGTCATATAATATATACAATAATAATTTCATAAATACAATTTTAATATATATATTAATCATATAATATTTAAATAATATAAAAAAATTAAATAAATAAGTATTAACATTTTTTAACAAGTAAAGCACAAGATCAAGATGTCATATATTACAAAATGATAAAGTATATAATAATAATATATACATATATCAATAATAAATAACATAACACATTTGTTTATTGATATTATCTTGGATAAATTCTTTAACCTTGTTGATAAAAACCAAATAATAGAAGAAAATCTATTTTTGGTTTTTATCTAATCGACTCTTGAGCAATAATGAATGCAGAAGTTCAACGGACATTATTATTGCTCAAGAATCAAGAATAAGTTCTACTAGAACTTTGTCTATGTACTGCTAGAAATTTGTCTATGTAGCTTACTTAATTTGATATTAAATTCGTTATAACATAACTTATTTTGTACTAAATTAAGTAAGCAAATTGGACGAATTCGCCAGTCTAAAATATTATATCATAAAGTAGAAAAAAAGCATACCTTGTTTTTGAGTTTAATCTCATTTGTGTGGCAAATAGGGACGCTTGGTACTAATTTATTTAACTTAATTTGATGTAATTTGGATATTAGGTATTACAACTTAAAATATATTGGACTATTTAGTTTTGTTTTAAATGCATATGGACCAATTTTTTTTTTTAATTATGATTAAACTACCATAAAAATTAAATATATCATCATAAAAGTAAAATAATTATAACTAATATAATGAATACAAAAACTATACTATAAAAAAATAAATAATATAATAAAAAATATAATTTTTTATTATTAATCACAAATTTTTATAAAGAATAAAAAAAGTTCCGTAAAACGCGATATTTTGGCACGTAACTTTCACGTAACTTTCACGTAAAATAGTAACCTGGACGAAGTAACCTAAAATACACGTGATTGAAACGTGAATAAAACGTTGCGTGCCTACTGGGTAACTCAAATAAAATAATTAACATTACAAACGAGTATTAAGTCAGACAACTTTAACTATGTATAACACATATATATATCACAAATTTTGATATATTTTTTAACAAATCTAATATTTAAAGATGTCAAATGGCACCAAGATTTTTTTTTTGAATTTATTAAAGTAATACTTTTGGATTTTATTAGTTTTTTCTCGTTCCCCGAAAAAATAGTTTTTATGGCTTAGAACATTTTTGTATACATCGATTCAATTGAAGTTGTAAAAAAAACTTGCAAGAACTTGTACGCGTTTGTACGCGTCGTATACAGACCGCTTTCTGGTAATGAAAAGCATTTAACAAACAAATTAAAAATTTAATTATAAGCGAAGAATTATGTGGCAAATGCGTTTAATATTATGTTTCAAAATAGATTTTTTCTAACTATAAATAAACCTTCTCGAATTACAGAAAATACTGCTACTTTAATTGATCAAATTATAATTAATATTTTCAAAAACATAAAAATTAAAACTGGAATATTTATTACAGACATATCTGACCATTTTCCGGTTTTTATAACAGCACAAAAATCGTTAAAATAACTTTCTAAAAAAGTAAAAACTAAAGCACGAGTAATCAAGGACATTTTTAAAGGACGAGTAATCAAGGATCTTTTGTGACATTTATTAGCCTTTTATCGACAACTAACTGGGAATCTGTTTTGAAAACAAAAAATGTAAACAAAACTTATGATAAATTTTATCATATATTCGAATGTCGCTACAATAAAGCATTCCCAAAAACAACTAAATTTTTTAAAACAAAAACTCTACATAATCCCTGCATAACCTCCGGAATCATAAAATCTTCGAAAAAAAAGCAACGATTGTATGAGAAGTTCATTAAAAACTAACTTTTAAGAATGAAACAAACTATAAAAACAATAATCGTCTTTTTGTGACGATTGTAAAGCGCTCAATAAAGTTTTACTATAGTAGCCAGTTACTAAAATACAAAAATGATATACAAAAAACTTGGAACATAATAAAAGAGGTTATAGGTAAAAAAGATATGAATATTAGTCGTTTACCAAAAAAAAAAATTAAAAATGACTATGAAGTTATTAACGACGCAATAATTGCTAATTCGTTTAACCATGCATTTAATAGCACATGTACAAGTTTAGCATCAAAAATAAAAAAAGTAAAACATGCTTCAAATCATACCTAAACTCTAATAATAATACAATGGACAATAATATGCTAACAAAACAGAATTGCTTAATGCCATGTACTCACTTAAACCAAATAAAGGTAATGGAGTTGATGATGTAGGCAGTAATGTAGTAATTAAATCAAAGCCTTATTTAAAAATTCCACTTTTGCATATATTTATACTCTCTTTAAACCAAGATCTTTTCCCGATAGACTTAAAGTTGCAAGGGCAATAACTATTCTAAAATCAGGAGATGAGGCTAGTGTCTCCAATTATAGGCCTATCTCCATACTATCATGCTTTTCAAAGTTATTAAAACACATTATGTAAAAAGGTTATATTACTTTTTAGATGTTAACAATATTCTCTATAGTAAGCAATTTGGGTTTAAAAAGAGCCACTCTACTAATCAGGCTATTGTTCATCTTGTTCATGATATCTTTAAATCATTTGATGAAAATAAATATACATTAGGTGTATTTATTGATCTCAGCAAGGCTTTTGACACTGTTGATCATTACATTTTATTAACAAAATTAGAAAACTATGGTATTAAACATATAAATATTGCGTGGTTTAAAAGCTATTTGTCAAATAGAAAACAATACATTTCTTATAATGAATATAAAACGACGAATATGAACATAACATGTGGGGCCAATCAGGATATAAAAAGATAATTCACTTTAAAATTTCTCGGCGCGCTTTTTGATGAAAATGTGACGTGGAGAGATCACATACAATATCTCGAAAATACAATTTCAAGGAACATAAGCCTGCTATGCAGAGCCAGTGGCGGATCAAGTGAAGAGGAGGGGGCTAGGGGGGCTACAGCCCCGGGCCCCACAATTTTAGGGGCCCCGACTCAAAGTAAATAATTTTTTATTAACTCTGAAAATTAAATCTTTTATTAACTGAAAAGAGCCAAAGTTAAATTTACTAAAAAACAAAAGCACAAAAATAAAATAACTGTCAACAAAAACGCTGCATTATATATTTTTTCCGGTCTTTAACAACGAAGGAGCCCAACTACTTCTACCAAAAAAAAAAATTACTAGATTGGTAGCAGCGCCTTATAGCAATAATTGGATGTAACATTTGTACAAATTGCTACAAAAACAATTTCTTTCGGAAAATTATTAATGACTTGAATAATTATATTGTTATTGAAAATGCATTAACGATTGCAATTTTACAATTCTTTTGTACTTCCGCACAAAAGAGTTCTTGTGTGAATGCATTTAATAGCTGAAGCGCTAAATTCGTGAAAGAGAAAAAAAAAACAGTTTAACACTTTTCAGGTTATACAGTTATAATTAAAATGCTGAGAAAATATGAAAGTGGAGCTTCTAAAAGAAGATTGAAGAAAGAGAGAGAGCGAATGGTAGCTAAACTTTTGAAAATGACAAATTTTTTTTCATCAAACCAAACTAATATGCAATTTCCACAAACTGTAGATAATAATAAAAACAATGAAAGAAAAGATGAAAACAATAACACGGAAAATGAGGTAGCCTGCCAAGGTCCTTCAAATGAAATTCAAGAAGTTGAAAGTGTTGAATCTACAATGCATAATAATGAGCTTGACTCAGGTAGTCCAATTTTTACTATCTTTAATGACACCTAGAACATCTGCTAAACAAACAATTTACTTTTTAGGTAGTTAATATTTTTATTCTATAAATTGTCACTTTTTTTTATTAGGCTTATTTATCATGATTTTTTTTTCTAGATACCATTCTACGCGAAGACCCTACTTTATGGCCATTACAATTAAAGGAAAATGAACGTATGAAGTATTTAAACAAAGGGTATGCTTTTTTTCAAAATAAAGACTTTAATTTCGAAACTTCGAAGCGGATGTTCAAAAACCAGTACAGATATTATTTGGTTAAATATTTTCAAAAAGTGATGAATAATGGCGAAAAGTGTGACCGAAAATGGTTAATGTTTTCTGAATCCACTGGATGTGTATTTTGTTATGTTTGCAAGTTGTTTTCATCCAATTACGACAACGTATTTGTCAAAGGTGGCTTTTACAATAGAATAGTAGCGGTTATTCGTTTTTTAGCCGGAAGAGGTTTAGCATTTCGAGGCCATAATGAAGTTATAGGATCGCCAATAAACGGAAATTACTTAGGCATGTTAGAACTGTTGACTCAATTTGATCCAGTTTTAAAGCAACACATTGACACTTTTGCAAATAAAGGCTAAGCTAATGTAAATTATTTGTCTAAAACTATTTGTGAAGAGCTAATTGATATTATGTCTCAAAAGGTTTTAACGCACATTATTAATGAAATAAAAAAAGCAAAATACTGGGGAATTATCGTAGATTCGACTCCTGATATTTCTCACGTGAATCAACATTCTGTGATATTTCGTTATTATCTAAATGGCCACGTGTATGTACGATTTTTTTGATTTCTACAAATTAAAAATTTTGATTACTGACATTTTAGATCTACTGGAAAGATATGATATTGATAAAACCAATTGTCGGGAACAGGCATACGATAATGCTAGCAATATGTCTGGTAAATATTCTGGGTTACAAGAACGTTTAAAAGAGCGGAGTGAATTAGCTTTTTATATCCCCTGCGCTGGACATTCTTTAAATTTAGTAGGGCAGTGCAGTGTCAGTGAGTGCATCAATTCTATCAACTATTTTGGCGTTCTCCAGAGTTTGTATTTTGTTTTTGTAGCTTCAACACATAGATGGGATTTATTGAAAGGAAATCATGCTACACTCAAGCGCCTATCAGATACACGATGGTCATTTAGGTCAGATGCTTCAAAAAGTTTAGTAGAAAATTTTGATGGGATTCATGCAGCGCTATGTCATATGGCTGAGGATACAGAAGAAAAATCTGATACTCGTCATAAAGCTTTGTGTTTATTAAATAAGATCACTAAGCTAGAGTTTGCATTCATGGCTGTACTTTGGCATCACATACTTAAGAGGTTTAAGGCAGTTAGCAAACTTCTTCAAAAAGTTGAATTAGATTTGCATACAGCAAGCAATATGTTACTTTCACTGATTGACTTTGTAAAAAACTTACGAAACGACTGTACGAAATTTGAGAATGAATCAAAAAAACTTAGCTCGTTTATTAAAAAAGGCTATTCGGATAAGAACAAAAGAAAGGTAATTAAAAAATGGAGCAACGGAGAAAACCAAGTTGATTCTTTAAGCGTATCCGACAAGTTTCGAGTGAATACATTTTTTGTCATTATTGACAAACTTGTGACACAATTAACTATAAGAAGTGATGGTTACAACCACGTAAATAAGTTATTTGGATTTCTATGAAGCTGTTAACTATTAGTACCATGGAATTGCAAGTTAGCGCGAAAAAAATTGTAGAAGTGTACCCAAATGATTTAGAAGATAGTTTCATAATTGAAATAGAACAATTTGTAACATTATTAAAGTTGCAGCCTCCGGGTTTTTTTTCTCATAAAAAAGATAAATCTGAGACTGAAAACACATTGATTCCTCTGCATGTTTTAAATTGGATTTTTGAAACCAATATTATCGATTTATTTCCAAATGTTTATAAAGCATATCGCTTGTTTCTAACTATTCCCATAACAAATTGCGAGGCTGAGAGATCATTCTCTACTCTTAAAAGACTTAAGAACATGCACCGATCAACAATGGTCCATAGTCGTTTAAGTAATATAGCATGATTAACTATTGAGTCAAAATTATTCGAAACTTTGGATTTCAGCGATGTGATTGCAGAGTTTGCGGGGAAGAAAAGCAGAAAAAAATCACTCAACTTAATTCAATAAAATAAATATAAAATTTGTATATAAATAAATATAAGTGATAGCGTTTTCAAGAAAGTCTTTGCTTTACTCATTTTTGTCGTTGTTAATGGAACGGGGCCTCCTACTTTTAAATAGCCCCGTGCCCCGAAAAGTCTTAATCTGCCACTGTGCAGAACTGAGCCTTTTTTAAATCAAACTTGCTTAAAGCTTTTATATTTCTCGTTCATTTATTGCCATTTTAATTGTGCAAACAATGCTTGGTGTAGTACAAATAAAAAAATAAAATAAAAACTGTTTAAACAAAAGTATGCAATCAGAGTCATTTCCAATGTGGGTCGTTATACATATTCCCAAGCATTATTTGTTAATTAAAATATAATGAATGTTTATCAATTAAATACCTATCAAATTCTTATATTTATGTTCAAAATTAATAAAAATATATCTCTTAAAATATTTTACCTATTATTTAAAACAAATAAGAATAGATATCTAACCAGATGTTTAAATTACAGTTATATTCAACTCAAAAGTTATTTCGCGGCGACTGAATTTTTAATTTCTACTAGAGGGCCAAAATTATGGAATGAAATATCAACTAATGAACTTAAAACAATTGCTACGCTTAATGATTATATCAAGAACAAATTGAAGCAAAAACTACTGATGAACGACATAGTGCTCAGCTTTTTAAAAAGTTTTAATGATTGCTACTGTTAAACTTACCCAACAATTAGAGGTTTGTCATTATCGGCTTAACGATCTTAGTAAAGGATTGTGCCACTTGTTATTGCTTAAATTCTTCTTTTATTTTATTTTTTTTTTTTTTTTTAAATATACACAAAAACTTATGGTTAAGAATTATTCACATATTTCAATGCTGGTGTAAAAATAAAGCTTCAGGATTATGCGTGTTTGCTTGCATGCTTTTTAGTAATATTGTTTTTTTGTACTAATTCTTTTTTTTTTCTTTTTTTTAAATTTTTCTTAACCAATACAAAAACAAAAAGTTAAAGTAGGAAAGAAGATTTTTATTTTATCAAGTCTTTAGAAAAACGTTTTTATATTATATAGTGTTACTTAATTTAAAAAGTGTTTTTTAATTTTTGTTGTTTTATATTAAATATAACACAACAAAAATTAAAAAACGTAACACTATATAATATTAAATGTTTTAAAAGAGATCTTTTAGTGTAACGTATAAAAATAGTGTTCAACGTTCTTAAAGTAAAGACAAGTTATAAATAAATAAATAAAAAAATACTTATGTTGTAAAATTTATAATATAAGTATTTTTTTTTTAATTTATTTCTAACTGCTCTTTACTGTGAGAACGTTAAACAATATTTTTATACGTTACACTAATAAATTTGGCATTTACAAGTAAAATAAGTACTATTCAAAGAACTCCTTGGTTTAAGTGTAAAGGTAGTAGTTGCAAATCAACAGCAAGAAGTACTCCGTTAATAGTTTAACTAACAAATAGCTCTAATTAATTTACATCATTAATAGCAGCTAAACAGTTTAAAAATACAGAGAATTGTAAAAGTTTAAATAAATACTAATAAAATTGAATTGGAAAGACACAATCGGATTTGAAATCAGAAAAATAATTGGTTTTGAAAATAAATAAAAATTTCACTTAAGAAGGTGAATTAGTTTTCACCTAAGAAGGTGAATTAAACACCCCCTTTTGTTATGGAATCGTCTATCCAAGTGGCACACTCTATTAGAATAACATAAAAACTTTTTTAGAATTATTTGACCATTGCTTTGATGTTGCCCCAAAGTTAGTTTGCTGCTTTGGTAAATTATTAAAGTAATAATTTCAATATAAAAATTAGGTTGTAATAATAAATCATAGTTATTGCAATAAATTGTTTTCTATTACTAAAATCATCTCATTTATTTGCTAATAGTAATGATCTAGACAATCAAAAGTTTTTGTAATAAATTGTTGTTGATTTGTTGGAAATTTTCTTGATTGAAGTTGAATCTTTTCGAATTTGAAATTTGGTTTGTTAGTTTCTACTTTTCATTTAAGTTCTAAACTTTTAAATAAGAAAATCACTTATTTTAGATTTCTTAAGAGCATTCTCTGTTTGATATGAAAAAAAAAAAAATATTTTGAAAACCTTTTTTCTTTATAAATTTAAATATTCAACAAAGCTGTTGCTTGAAAACTAAAGTAAATTAGGGAGGCTGTTTAAAAGTGGTTAGAAATTTTGATAATTTTGTGTGGTAAAAAAGAAAAAATCAGACTTAGTTTATTGATGTCAATATATTAAGAAGGTGTGAGGCTAATATTCTAAAAAGATTACCTTAAAAGTGTTATAATTTAAACCTGAAAGCTTTTTATCTCTCGGACCACCTCCTCTTCCTAGTCTACAAGATGGATCTGCCTGGATCCACCAAATAAAAAAATCTACCCCTCTTTTTTCCAAAATAATCTGGATCCATCAAACCAAAAAACTATAAAAATTGCTTCCGACTTACAAGATGGTCGGGATCCGCCTCTGATTCAAGATACCACAGAAACTTTTTTTTCGGATGTTATAAATCAAACAGTCATCGTTATATCCTAAATTAGCGTCACCCTAACACTAACGTAAGAAACCCGAAATTTACTGACACTGGATTGATTAGTGAATAGTAAAGTACAAAAATTCAAGTGCGATGCGTATGTTTGTTGTTGGCAAACAAGCATACCAAAGTAACATGTAGAAGGCTATAAAGGGTCCTATCAGCCTTTTATTATGTGAGAACTTGTAATATTTCATTTTCAAACGTTTTTACAGCTGTTATTTTTTTAAATTAGAAACAATTTGTGTCTTTTATGTTTCGTGATTAAACTTATAGTATTACTTATATAAATTTTATGTTGTTTGTTTTTGTTATTAATTATTAAATTCCTATAACATAAAAAAGAGCAAGTTAGAACTAATTCTCATGAGACGATATATTTAAATGCTACTCAATGCTACTTTTTTTTTTTTTTTTTAAATTAACATAACTCATAACTATTTCATTAGACTCCATTTTACTTTAATTCTTCTATTAATTTTTGAAGTTATATTAAAAAAAGAAACTATTTTGCTGATATTTATTAGCAATGCGTTATTAGATAATTTAGTGTGTCAAATAAAAGATTAAATTGAATTTCAAGTGAAACGTTTAAACTCATTTTAATAAGTTGACAAAACTTTTTTAGCTCAACTTTTTTCAAAGTATTTTAAGCTACATCAAATAAAAACTGTGAGTGAAA
This sequence comes from Hydra vulgaris, assembly GCF_038396675.1. NCBI lineage: Eukaryota > Metazoa > Cnidaria > Hydrozoa > Anthoathecata > Hydridae > Hydra > Hydra vulgaris. The sequence continues at coordinate 29,853,517 of NC_088926.1, forward strand.
ACAAAGTGAGATAATATAGCTAAAAAATATATTATAAAAAAAAGACTTCTCAAAAAAGTTCATAAATACAACATTAATAAATCTTTTGGTACACGTCAATACCCAACTTGCCCACTTTCATCCGACCTTATGTAACATTAGATCTCTAGTTAAATAGAATATTTAATAATAGAATATTTAACATAAAATTCTTTAAATTACAATTAGCAACTACTGCTGAAGAACAATGTGTTACTTTTATATAAACAAAACGATGAAGAAAGATGCAAATGATACCAGGAGCGAGGCTAAATTTAAAAATTTAAATCCTTGAAAATCAAAGTAGAAAAAAATGATTAACTACGCATCGTCAATAAGTTTCATCGTTTATAAGTTTAACTATAAAAAGATACCTTTGCAGTTTAATCCTGATGACTTAGGCATAGCATTAGCATTACTATTAGAATTATTGCTTACAAAAGCACTGTTAGTAACAAAAATACTAGAGTTAACTTGAATTGATGGTGAAATACTGAAAGTAGCATTCAAAAAAGTATTCGCAACAGAGTTACTTGTTTGAGCTGCTGAAACACTTGTTGCAAAAGAGACATTTGTCATACCAGAGATACTTTTCATATTATACATAAATGAGTTGCTTGAAAACATGGCATTAAGTATATCAGTATTAAACACAGAGTATGAAGATATTGACAAAAGACTCGAAGAAGCAATGACAATAGCTTTAAAAAAGCAAACTCATTATAAACGTCTTATAAATAAATTAAGTACAAATATATTTAAAATAATTCATAAAATTTGTCTTAAATAAATATTTTTAATTGCAATAAATTACAACAAACTTTGAATAAATTTTATAAATGTATTACCAGCTTATCATCCATGAGACAAAATTTAATATCTAATAAATTATTCCCTCTAATCATAACATAAAAAAGCAACATAAAATCAGCAATATAAATAACAAACAATTACTGCAGCCATTGTAGCAATAAAGAAAATAATATTGAAAGAATGATGTAAAGTAAAATATAAGTTTTCATAGAAACTACATTCAACACTGAATAATGCTACAAAAGTTTTCATAAAAAAACATTCATCACTATTTAATGCTGAAAAATGCTAATATATTTTCTGCATAAAAAGCTCATGAAAGTAAGTCAAAAAAGAAGATAAAAAAACATTTTTCAATTATTTCCAGGATAATAAAAAATTGATTGGATGTGTAGAATATTAATTTGCAATTTTATATATGTTTCAGCTTTGTTTTTTGTTTTTTTTTATTAACAAATTCCTATTCAACAAGACAGCAAGCAACCTCTATAAAAATTGGGAATTAAGTTGGGAGACTAGAAGCTATCGAGTAAAGGAAATTGGGAATTAAGTTGGGAATTAGAAGCTATCAAGTAAAGAAAAGAGCTAGAGAACAAGAAAATGACGGAAGATCTAAAAAAAAAAAGTAAATTGTTTAAGTCAAAAAAACATGTAATTGGAGATATAAAAGCAAAGGCTTTGACAAATATAAAAGCATAGGTTTTGACGTCTATTGCCAGCAAGTTTAAAGTTACTAGTGCCAGGCCAATCAGTATGATGGTGACATTAAATCAGTAATGACATGATCATCAGTAACAATTTTGAAATATGAAAAAACTAATTTGAAAAGAAGTAGTATTAAAATGAGTGCAGTCTTTAGAAGTAGAACAATGAAGAACAAAAAGAAAGTTCACTGAAAAGAACAACAAAAAACAGTTCAGTGAAGAAGTGCTAAACAAAAGCACATAAAATAATACTCAGATGATTTAAACATGATGATGATTTAATAAAAAATAGATATAATATTGAAATTTTTTGCAAATCAAAAGATAACAGTCATTAAAACTGAGATATAAAGATGAAACAGACAAATTTATTTAAAGAAATTTGCAAGAGGTACGATTTGTTGGATAAAAAATTACTTCAAAGACCGTATATATATATTTTTTAAACATGTGGTAGTGGTGTAGTGGTACAGCACTTGCTTAGTAAACAAAAATAATTGAGTTTGACTTTTACCATGTCCCTAGCAGTACTATACTCAACTAATTTCTCCAGACAACAACTTTGTTCACCTTTGTTACTTTATATTCTGGAGCTATAGGGTTAAGAGAACTAACCATTATTTAAACATTTACAATAAAAACAACAACTGTTATTAGGGGCTATTCTACCTCCTTTAGTCTACCTCCTTTGACCTTGGGGAGGCAAACTCTGTAATAAATATTTTATATGCTGTATACTTGTTGGTACTATAGTTATGGTTTAAATGACTAGTTAGAAGTTGGCTCAAAAACATATAGTAATATAAAAATATATTACCCTAAAAATAAGTTATATATGTGCTTTTTTCATGCTAATCAACCAAAAGTAGTTTTAGATATGTAACTTTTTTAAAAGGATAAACAATACTGCCATCTTATATTTTTCTTAACTTAACAATGGTCAGATAATGATCAGAATGGCATTTTGGAATTAATAAAAACGATCCTACAACTTTTGTTTTCCCACTTTAGGCAGTTTTTTTTCACCTCGCCAAAGCTGAAGGGAACAGTTTAGAAGGCATTTTTTTTTTAAATACTCTTTTTTTTTCAATTGTTGTTACAATATTCTCATGACCCTTTAATACTGAAACCGCTGCATGAAACAAGCTGAAACAAGTTGAATTCATTACTATATAGTAATGTAACTTAACAACTAAAATACACACAAAAACAATATTTAAACAAAATTAAAAAAAAAAAAAATTTCTTTTTAAGTTAACAATAAAAGATATATACAATTTTTCAAAACTCACATGGTTGAGGGTTCAAAGTCCAATTTACAACACTTTGAGATGTTATCTTGTTATCATGGTATGCAAGCAGTCCATAATCTAAAACAAAAAAGCAAAATTTAAGCCATTATATAAGTTATCATTTTTAAATAATTATCATCATCATAATCGATGCTATTATTATTATCATTGTTGCACTTATGCCATCATCATCAACAACATTATTAACTTTATCATTATAATCACTATCATCATCATCATGTGTTTTAAAACATTAAAAACAAATGTCATACTACTCAGAGTACTTCCATATGCCAAAGCACCATCATACAATGTATCATTTAGTGGAAGTAAACTGTCCACAAAAGCACCAACATCCAGTGGGCATGAGTACCTTAAAAAATAACATAAGAAATTTCAATACATAAACCATTTTTCTTTAAATATCCTTCGATTTCTAGTAGCAGTATTTAAAACAAGAACAGCTACTTTTATTGGCAGAAAATGAATGACAAGATTAAAAAGACAACCTTAAATGATTTAAATGATTTTATAAATTTTATTGTATAAATTTTCCAAATAGCATCCTGACTATTAGTAAAACCTTGTTTTTGAAATTTTGGGAGATCAAAATAGCAATTTTAGTCATTTTGGGGTGGTCGTTGACCATTGACTGCCATTATTTTCTTCGCTGATATATATATATATATATATATATATATATATATATATATATATATATATATATATATATATATATATATATATATATATATATATATATATATATATATATATATATATATATATATATATATATATATATATATATATATATATATATATATATATATACATATATATATATATATATATATATATATATATATATATATATATATATATATATATACACATATTACTTTTTTGTTATACTTTTTATTTGTATAATTATTATTATTTAATGTAAATAAACTATATTAGGCTTACAAGCAAGTAAAGTAAGTTCCATTCACAGCACTCTCTACCAATGTCACACTTGCAACCAGATTATAAAGAAAAAACTAAAATTACAAATTACATTTTTAGTAAAAAATATATAACAAGCTTTTAAATTCAAATATTCAAAATTAGTCCTTCTATGAAAAGTTTGTTTGAGTTGCTGAGAACAATAGCTAAGACAACCATACCTTAAAAGAAAAAATATTAATTTATACCTTAAAAATATATCTATTAAAGGAGATCATAAAAAAGATATATATTGACTATTATTACTTTTGTAAAGTAAAAAAAATTCTGGGTGTATGAAATAGGGTTACTATTAAATTAAATTTGAAAAATGCATTAAATGTTTGAAAATGCCAAAAAATAAAATATTCATTATTTCTTCCTAATTAAATTGTTGGTTTTTTTTATAAATGTTACTAGTTTTTGTTTTTAGATAATTGCAAATATATTTGTTCAAACTTAAAGTTATTTTAAATTTATTTGTAGATGACTGTTAGATCATAGATACCAGAGTGTTAAAGTAGTACCTTGATTGATTGATTTAATTGATTTAAATTTATTAGAACAGTAATACATGTTCTAAAGGATGCAGAGGTCCAAAAAAATAAATAGGACTCAGACAGCATGATCCACAACAATAAAATATACTAGAAAGGTTACAAAATAAAAAAATAAAGTACAGCTATGACAAAAACAGTTGCATGAGATGCAGTTAGCTCGAATAGTATTTTTCAAAATTGATGGAGTTAATTTTGTTTTAAAGCTCTTGATATTATTGGCATATACAAAATCAGATGGCAATTTATTCCAAACCAAACAACACTGAGCAAAAAAGAATATTTGAGAATCTTGCTTTAAACGATGAATTTTGAGTTACTTAAAAACCCTCACACAAGATTACTGCTTATCAACATTACTTAAGTCTTTCTCAACATTAATTAACTCTTACTCAACATTACTGAACCCCCTCTTCAATTTGGAACAATTTTGAGCCAAATTGAGTATTGAAAGTCTGTTGAAATATGAAAATTTACTTAAGTTGGCTAGTTTCTTTGTAAAACGTCTTTGGACGTTTTTAACTGCATTTATTAATTCAGTGCAATGTGGAGACCAGACCAGAGAGCAATATTCTAAAATAAATCTTGTGTAAGTAGTAAAGACTTTTGCGAGAACATGCGGATCACAACTTTTAAAACATTTAAGTATTAAATATGCTCGGATGTTTGCTGCATGAACAACATTTGAAATATAATTTTTGTAATTCAGAAAAGAGTCCATAGTCACGCTAAGGTCTTTTGGATTTTTAGACCAAATTTAAATATGTATTTCTAATTTATAACTGAAATTTATAAGTTCACAAAGTGAAGCAGATGATATTCTTTAGATTTTTGATTATAGAGGGCAAATCATTAACATATAATAAGAATGTTGGACCCAAAACGCTACCCTGAGGAACTCCCCTAATAATGCTTGATAGTTTTGACAGTGAATTTCCGACCAGGACTTTTGGTTTTTATTTGAAAGAAATGCAAAAATAGTATGAAGGAGATTATTTTTTATACTACACATTGCAAGCTTTCTCATGAATTTTGGGTGAGGTACAGAATCAAATGCTTTTTGGAAATCAATGTTTGGATTAAAAATCGTGTTGATTATTATATTATTACTATTTATATAGTCAATTTTTAAACTACTTTCCACGACATGACAGCTGGTACATGTTAGAAAGATGGGTTTATCATTATTAGCATCTGAGGTGGATCCTTTTTTAAAGTTGGGGGAAACCAAAGTTGAAGCAACTGTTTAGGTAGGTTACATAATTTGGAGTTTAATTTGTAAAAAGATTTAAACAGTTTGTTAACTTAATAAATGTCATTAATGTTTTTTATTTATTAAGTTAAATTAAAAGAATTGTTTTTGTCACTCAAAAACATTGCTTATAATCGAACCTTCTTTTTTTTTGTTATTAATGGATAAAATAACAGTTCAAACATGATAACAATTCAATATCTAAACTTACAAAAAGTGCTTAGTCAACATTGTTATGAGTAGCTGAAGAGCTTAAGTTTCAAAAAATCGTCAACCTCATCAAAAGGCACTCTCAAGCTGTTAGTTAGGTTAAAATTTGCCTCATTATAATTCACGAGCCAATAACTTAGCTTGGCATATAGCGCATCATCATAAAACTAAACTGCTTCCAAAATAAACTTCTGTTTATTTTGGAAGCAGTGGCATATTTATGTTTTTTAATTTTACTTTTTGACTTAGAATTTTATAAACAATATTTTTATCTCTCTTTTGAGTATTAGTAAAATATAATTTTTGTTAACAATACATTGTATTGTATCACAAGAATTAGAGGGTTGATGATATCTTCCTTCGTGGAAATTGATGTTGATGCATTTTAGTTGTACTATTAGAATATTAACTTTATATTTAAAAATTAAATAGTAGCAAACAAAATTAAAAAACTATTGACAAAAAATCTTACACTGAATGCACTTATATAATTACCTGAACCAATATCAGATGATTTAAATAAACCAAACTTAGAGACTTGATCGTTTCCTTTGATACAATATGCACCATACAAATTTGTCTGAAAAAAAAATTATTTAAACAGATAACAGAATAGTAAATTATGTAATAATTATTGATACAAGTGCCAACACAATATAAATAATAAAATGAATCTTTTAAAAAAAGTTTAAAAATAAGAAAAATTTGTTAAACAATAAATGTTAAGGTGAGTTTTCCCTTGGCCGTTTTTTCATGGGAACGGGAAAGGGAAGGAAAAAATAATCACATGGTTATGCGTAGTATAAGTTTTAGTTTGTCTGAAGAAAAACTACACATGATCTGTGATTTATTTTTCCCTTCCCTATCACGTTACCATAAAGAAAATGAATAAGTGGAAACTAGCCTTTACTAATGGTGTCATAGTGAAACAGCCATCTAAAGGATATACATAGCACATACACTGACTGAATCTATTTAGAAATTATGCAAAATCACTGTATAAATAAAATGTATTTACATTACTGCAAAAGTTTTTTTTTTTAATTTTTCTCTTCTTTTGGCAACAGAAGTTAAAGTTCTTAAAGTTGCCTTCAATACAGAAACAAGTCGTCATATACAGAAAATGTCGAGAAAATAATTAGTATCTTAACATATGAATTTTGTTGAGGTACAGAATAAACAACCATTTGTTTTGTCCCTATAAATAATTTTTTTGACAAGCCTCCTTGACTGTTTTATCGTGGACAGTTTAATACTGCAGTTAAAAAGAAATGACTTAATGATTTAAAAAATTTTGCAGAAACAATATATGAAGCCGGCAAAAAAAACAAGTATGTCAGATTTTATTGAAAGCCTTTGATACGTTAAGTACAATAGCTTATGCCTCAGTCGCAATTTTCTGTTTTCTTAACAAGTCAGCAGTAAAACAAAAATCTAAATCTAAATTGATTGTCAGAGAGTTGTTTAAGATTCAAGATAAGATATTAGAATTAGGAAATACAATCCAGGGTATCGACTACCTAGGTATTCTAAGGAATCAATATAATCCAGAGTAACTCGATACCTGTGAATTTTCAGCATATACCAGGGTACTCAACTCCAAGAATTTAAATCTTATTTTATGTTAATAGTTGATAGATTTTTTTTAACCCATCGCGAGCGAAGTCTATCGGAAAAGAAATTAACATTTCTCCAATTTTTCAGCACAATGATAATTTGATTTGGAATGCAAAATTTGGATTATTTAAAAAAAAAACTATTTTACTTTTGTTTTGTTGTTTTCATACCTTATATTGAAAAATAATTATTTTATAACTATATTTAAAAATTAAAAAAAGTTTTGATAATAAAGTGTATAAAATAAAATTCCTAATATATATCAGGTGTAAAAATTGCAATACATTTTTTCCATTTACACATCTTTTTTTTGTTAAGGAATCAAATTTGTTTTTTATTTTGATAAACAACTCGATCTACAATTAGATGGCAAAACACTTTGATTTGTGACAAATTCTACAACTATTTCTGATAACCTAAAAAAATTCAAATTTATCAACATAGTTTTTCACTTGATATTGACAGATTGACATTAAATAAGAAAAAACATGTTTTTCTTTAAAACTAGTAAGCTGCCCATTTTAAAATTAATTAAATAACAATAAAACTTTTATATACATTGGTGATTAAATGTTGGTTATACAATTTAGTTTCTAATGTTTTTTATATCATATCCCTTTTTATATAGGGAATGCCAAATACATCTAAGACTTGGGATTATTTTTCAAAAATTACTGGCCAGACAGCAGCTAAGTGCCAAAATGCGGTAGTTCTATACAAACAAAAGAAGGAAATATTAGGTTGTTGACTAAGTAATAGCGGATTTTTTTTAAAAAATAAAAAACAATTTTTTCATGGAATGAAATTTATTCTGTAGTGTATTGCCCATTTTGAGCAATGACCTTTTGCCATCTTTTAGGCAGCATCATAATTCAACATTCATAAATTCCTTTGTAATCCCATCAAACTGATAACATAACTTTCTTTTGACGAATATCAGCTTTTGATGTTGTTTGAGCTGGTTCACCTGGCTTGCTCCACAATCTTTTCCGATTGACATTGTTGTAAAAAACCCATTTTTCATCACCAGTTATCAATCGCTTTAAAAATGGATCATTTTCATTACGTTTCTTTAACAAATCGCAGATGTGTTGTGTTAAATGATTTTCTTTTAGTTCATGAGAAACCTATTTATTGAATATATTGTATATATGTTTTTGTATATAGCAAAGTTGTTTTAAGCAATTTTCAATGCATGTATGTGATACATGAAACTTCTCTGCATGTGTTGTACTGTGATGATACAAATCGATTGTTGCTTTGATTTGGTCGTCATCAACTAGACAACCAGAGCATTTTTCATCTTTGAGTGAAAAATCACCAGAACGAAATTTGGCAAACCAATTTTGACACTGCCGCTCTTTTAAAGCTTCATCACCATAAACAGCACATATATTTTTGTGAGCTTGTAATGCATTTTTTTCCCTTTCCGGAAGTAAAAAAGTAAAATATGGCAAAAATGTTCCTTTTGATTTTCCATTTTTCAACAGATGCCAAACAAAAACTACACAACCAATCAAAAAAATTTTTTTACTGATTGACAGTTAAAGTACCAACTATTAAAAAACAAAATGTGTTTGACATTTGATTATGTAAGCCAACCTAAAAATTCAACTACAGTCATTAATGAATGAAATACCCAACTACTTAGTTGCAAAACCAATACTAAAGGAATGATAAATCATTCGCGCCTTCATGATATTCAAATTAATTATAAGTTATAGAATTATAAGTTTCCAACTCCATCAAGCTAAATTCTTGTTCCAAACGACTAAAACTTAGTAGGGTCAAATCATTATATTTCAACCAATGGCTTGTGAGGTACCATCTCTGATTTTCCTGATTTTTACATACCATTATCTAAATGATGTAAATAGGTTAAATGTGCAATTTCAGAGTTCCAAGTGCAACGGTTTAGAAATTATAGCCTTCCAAACACTCTCAGGTAGCCCCCTCGGTTCCTCGAATGGTAAAAATAGACAACTTTAAGGCCTTATAACTTTTTTCTAACTTTCAGCAAGTGGCTCATTTTTTCTAGAACTATTTTCTAGATATTTCTGTCTTAAAATTTGTGATTTTCATTAGCTTGTATCATGTTAGAAAAAAACTACAGCCTCCTAAACTTTGGAAAAATTCTGAAAAATGCTAAATAAAGGCAAAATGAAGTTAACCGTAGTATTTTTCTATTCATCAACAAGTCCTTACATGTTAGTTTCCTAATTAGCTACAATGGTCTACAACAAATTGGCAAAGTATAAGCAGCTTGTTACAATTTAGAAATCAGTTTTATCTAAAAATATATAGTCCACATTACTAAAAAGTCCCATTTTCAGCCATTTGGGTATGGCTCGTAAATTTTTCTAACACTTTGTATTGATCTGATATTCACAACAAATAAGGCCATTAGATCTAACTATATAAAAATGTAAACATCACAAACTTGTCATGTTCACAACAAAAATGGCATCATTTTTTATTAACCCTATTTTTCAATTATCAGGGCTGAATAGTGTTATTAGAAACCAGTGCCCCTCCAACCTGCTTTCTGGCCCATGTGAGGGATGTAACCCACTATCTGTAATTTGTTTTACAAAATTTTATATAATTGCTATAAAAACCATTTTTAGCCCAGCATTATTGTTTATGTAAAAAGCATAGTTATCTTTTTTACAAAATTCTTGTATTATCCCTTAATAATGGCAATACATAATAATGTAGTTGAAAACAATTATATATGATAATTCATTTCATCCTTTTTTTCATAAGATTAGAGTAAAATCCTCTAGTGTTTTTGAGCTCAGGGTCATGTAACGTGGCAATAATGTCACTAACTGGATACCAATGGATATCTGTGGTTGTTGGATACTTGAAATAATTGCCTGCTTTTTGTAAACAGCTAATATAAACTGTGTCACCTTTAAGATCATTTATCTTTCCAGGAAAGAATTCACCAAAATAGTTCACTATTACCCAGTCATTAATATTGATATCAGTATTCATCGATTTATGTGTATTAATGCAAGTATCTTCCAGCATGTGAAAAGAGTCAAATGTACTGCTTATTGATGTTACATATGCTTTTAAACAGCATGATTGAGGTGAGAAATAATGGTATGAGCGAGTACCTTTGATGTCAGGAACATTCTCAAATCGTTTAGCAAGCACTTCATGTGTAATAGCAGCTGTTTCGGTTTCAGAAATGTAGATAAATCTGAAAAAGAGTTAACATAAATCATAATTCTATTTCCAAATATGTATTTAGTAAGGTCTTGTTTTAAGGAGTCCTTTTCTATACTATTTGATGTTTTATAACTAAACATTCATACGTTATTTTTATTATTTTTGTTTAATTGCCTATTATGATATAGGATACTAGACATCAATTATTTGAAAAAATATCATAACCTAAATGTACATACACTTTGACAATAGCATGATATATACCTGATGTTTTTAATTTTTTCTTGAGCAACTAAGAACATGTCCCTCGGTGTCAAAATTTGATTGCCAATTGGCTTTTGAAAGGATAGGTTATGAATAACTCTTTTCACTGTACCACCTATTCCATCACATGCACTTTTTCCATGTGCAGTCCCAAAAAAATGCCAGTCTGCTTTGAGTCCATAGACTTTTTTATGAAAACACAGGTTTTTCAAATTAAACCTAAAATACAATAAGAAAAAAACCTATTCAGTTAAAGATTATCAATTTTGTATCCAATTTCAAAAACATCATTTCAAGGGCTGAAAATAGTTTGTCTAGAATAGGTAATTGTTATCAAAATTTTTTAAAAATATTGTCATATGAAAATTTAACCTATTTTAAACCGGCTGCTTGCACCATCAGTGAAATAATTGATCTTCTGAACTAGTGGATATTCCTCTTTCAGAATTGGTATGGATTTGGAAACCTAACTGAAAACTGCCTCAGTATTGTGAGTTAGATTGTCAGATATAACTCAATAACATTTGCTTTCTGGTGATTGGTTTCCATTTAAAGATTGCACATATATGACAAATGGATGGAGAGATTCTTGATTTTTGGAAAAATAGGATGACTGAACTTCATCTTGTATATTAAATGAAAAATTTTTAGCAAAATCCATTTGCATAATGCATTCATTTGGCTTCATGTTTTCTTTGAGCTGGTTTAAAAATAATGTCTGTGATTTGCTGACAAAATGATGTTTAGTGAGGTTATATAACTTGTCTGTTAACTCTTCTAGAAACTCATCAGGACTTTTAACTACAGTTTCCAAGGAGCATCTATCAGTCTACAACCATTTCTTATAAGTTATTTTATTTGCTGAATCCCCTAACAGTTCATTAAACTTTTTTTCAATTCTCTTTTTTCCAGGACACTTCTCACACTCATGAAACATGTATGGTTTATTTTCTATTGAACATACATCTAAGGCCATTTGATCTTTTGACTTTATTTCGTTTTTTAATGATTTAACCATAAGGTTTGGATTTTGATGGTCAATACAAACACAGACTGTGTGCGTGCTAGATTTTCCTGGAACAATACAATGTTGTGGCCTTAAAAGAGCAAATGATGTCAGTCCCACCTTTACTACACCATTAGATTTTGATTCTTCTAACCATTTCTGGTAACGTTCTGAAAGATTGCATAGTATGAGTCGTTTCTGAATGTGCTGTCTACCATCAACTGTCTTTATGCTAATGTAATCCTTTGCTCCTGGCAATAACCTGCTGTTACTATCATCCTCATAAAAGTTGACAATTTGATTTACAAGTTTAGTAGTCAATTTTTTAGGATTTCTTAGTCTGTTGATCTCTCACCAAGGATTTCTTTAACATCCCGCAAAGCTCTAGCTTGCTTCACCATATATTGTGTTGTTTTAAATTCATTTATTGTTTCCTGAATAGTCCAATGGACTGGAGCTAAAGTGAGCAATTTTATTTTTTGTGAAATACTGATCTCATTACGAAACTTTTGTTTAAGCTGTTCTACAATAAAATCTAAAGAGGAAATTTTGAGCATACTAATTTGAAGCTCATCTCGTTCAGATGCATTTAATGATTCATTTAGCAACTTAACTTTCTTTTTTATTTTATTGTCTATTTGTAGCATACTCATGCTGGATGATCTTTTAATAGGAGACACACCAAATTTAACAAGACAAGGATTTATAACATCAATTTGTGTGACAGAGTTATCAGGTGATATGTAATCTGGATCATGTCTCTTGTCAACTTCTTCAACATTCTTGATTTTTCTTACACAACCAAAACATATTTTTTTCCCAGGAATTCAATTAGAGTCCAGTTGATTATGCTCCAGAGTGACAGTTGTCAGGTTTCCTTTAACAATCTTTGAATGAATTGAGAACGGGTCACAACATGATTTATGGTATGTTGAATAGTAATTAATAAATTGTAACCTATGGGGAATGCAAATTGTATGCAAACGAATATTTCTTATTCCAGTTCTTAAGGTCAGCAGGTATTTATCTTCATTTACTATTTCTGAAATTTCAGACTGACTGCAGTATGTATTTTTATGACAATCTAACTTTAGTTCAATACCAATAGAACAAGTATTCATGTTTATCTAATAAATTTAATTAAGATGAAATATTATTGAACCTTCTTATGTATAACTTTCTATGAAGTTATATAGGAGAAGTAAGTTAAATAATGATTTGATTACATATATATATATATATATATATATATATATATATATATATATATATATATATATATATATATATATATATATATATATATATATATATATATATATATATATATATATATATATATATATATATATATATGTATATATGTATGTATGTATGTATGTATGTATGTATGTATGTATGTATGTATGTATGTATGTATGTATGTATGTATGTACGTATGTATGTATGTATGTATGTATGTATGTATGTATGTATGTATGTATGTATGTATGTATGTATGTATGTATGTATGTATGTATGTATGTATGTATGTATGTATGTATGTATGTATGTATGTATGTATGTATGTATGTATGTATGTATGTATGTATGTATGTATGTATGTATGTATGTATGCATGTATGTATGTATGTATGTATGTATGTATGTACGTTTGTATGTATGTATGTATGTATGTATGTATGTATGTATGTATGTATGCATGTATGTATGTATGTATGTATGTGTGTACATACATACATACATACATACATAGATGCATACATACATACATTTATACATACATACATACATTTATACATACATACATACATACATACATACATACATACATACATACATACATACATACATACATACATACATACATACATACATACATACATACATACATACATACATACATACATACATACATACAAACATACATACATACATACATACATACATACATACATACATACATACATACATACATACATACATACATACATACATACATACATACATACATACATACATACATACATACATACATACATACATACATACATACATACATACATACATACATACATACATACATACATACATACATACATACATACATACATAAGATCCAACAATTAAAAACACATACAAATAATGTAATGAAAAAAATGGAAACAAACTGCAATAGCAAAGTTTATTGAACAGAAAAATATCAAGGTAAGTTGTTTTGAGTTATAAATGCTTATATATTTACATTTGCAAAAGGGTATAAAATATACAATCATTGCATTTTTAGATAACTAGTTAAAATTAACTAATAAAATTGAAATTCATACTTTGTTAAAAAACTTATTTAAACAAAACATTAAATCAATATTGTAATGGCTTGATTAGTCTTGTTATATTTTATATTGCCAGTAATGTATGAACCCACTGTCCTACTATTGCCTTGAATTATTAGCAATTTAATCAACTATAAAAAAATCATCATAATAAAGGTTAAATCACAATTTTATGATTAACTAAATTTTTTTTTGAGTATCACCTTTAAAAAATAATGCAGGCTCTATATAGTTATTACCCCTTTAGTTGTGCTCCTATCCGGTATAAAGTCCAGATCAGGGAGAAAGTAACCAACCATATCTCTTTTTTTTTAAGAAATGACTTATGATAGGCTACATCCCTCACATGGGCCAGAAAGCAGGTTGGAGGGGCACTGGTTTCTAATAACACTATTCAGCCCTGATAATTGAAAAATAGGGTTAATAAAAAATGCTGCCATTTTTGTTGTGAACATGACAAGTTTGTGATGTTTACATTTTTATATATTGAGATCTAATTGCCTTATTTGCTGTGAATATCAGATCAATACAAAGTGTTAGAAAAATTTACGAGCCATCCCCAAATGGCTGAAAATGGGACTTTTTAGTAAAGTGGACTATATATTTTTAGATAAAACTGATTTCTAAAATGTAACAAGCTGCTTATATTTTGCCAATTTGTTGTAGACCATTGTAGCTAATTAGTAAACTAACATGTAAGGACTTGTTGATGAATAGAAAAATACTACGGTTAACTTCATTTTGCCTTTATTTAGCATTTTTCAGAATTTTTCCAAAGTTTAGGAGGCTGTAGTTTTTTTCTAACATGATACAAGCTAATGAAAATCACAAATTTTAAGACAGAAATATCTAGAAAATAGTTCTAGAAAAAATGAGCCACTTGCTGAAAGTTAGAAAAAAGTTATAAGGCCTTGAAGTTGTCTATTTTTACCATTCGAGGAACCGAGGGGGGCTACCTGAGAGTGTTTGTAAGGCTATAATTTCTAAACCGTTGCACTTGGAACTCTGAAATTGCACATTTAACCTATTTACATCATTTAGATAATGGTATGTAAAAATCAGGAAAATCAGAGATGGTACCCCACAAAGTTTTCTTGAAATTGGTTGAAATATAATGATCTGACCCAGTAATGAAAATATTTTAAAGTTTATGAAAAGAGAATCAAAAGATGAATTACTAGCTAAATGTGTCCCTAAGGACAGATTTTCATTTAGAGATATAGTACATTCTGAAGCTGCTCGAGATTATAATTTATCCAAAAATTAAACCAATTTTGACACTGCCGTTCTTTTAAAGCTTAGTCACCATAAACAGCACATAACTTTTTGTGAGCTTGATACTAAAGGAATGATAAATCATTTGCGTCTTCATGATTTTCAAATTGAAAAGCATGCAGCATCATAAGTTTCCAATTCCATCAAGCCCAATTCTTGTTCCAAACGACCAAAACTTAGTAATGAAAATATTTTAAAGTTTATGAAAAGAGAATCAAAAAATGAATTACTGGCTAAATGTGTCCCTAAGGACAGATTTTCATTTAAAGATATAGTACATCCTGAAGCTGTTCGAGGTAATATTCTATCCAAAAATTTCAAGATACCAAAAAGCAATGTTACAATTGAATATCATGAAATTTTGTGAAGAAAAACAAGTAGAGTTAAAACAACAATTTATTTCAAAAAAGCAAATTTATGAAAAGTTTAGCATTACTGTTGATGAGTGGACAAATAATAACTGTACACAATTCATTAAGGTGGCGCTACATTCACCAAAGGAGCAATATAATCTTGGATTAACTAAAATTAAATGAGTCATGCAACTCAAAAGAAACAATTTGTTTAGTAGAACCTACATTAAATAAGTAAGGGTTGAATTTAAAATCTGATATTGTTGCATCAACACATGACAGCGCGTCTGTGATGGTTAAATATAAAAATGAAATTGACCCAATAAATCAACTGAATTACAGCCATGCAATTCATTTGACAGTGTTAAGTGCATTATATTCAAAAACTTTGCAGGCCAAATCAAATAATGAAACAGAAAAAGTTTTTGAAAACTATGATAATGAAGACAACAAATACTTCTATTCCAATATCGATGAATATTTTTCCAGCAATGTAAATATAAATTTTATTGAGAACGAGAACTTAAAAGTAGAAATATTGGAACTTACCTTAGATATAAATAGTGTGATAAAAGAAACAAGAAGAACATGCAAATTTTTTTAGGAACTCACCAGTTCAAAATAGCATTCTGCAAAAACATGCTCTTAAAAAGCAAGGTAAAAACTTGAGCATATTGTTAGATTGTCGTACGCGCTGGAATTCTTTAATTGATATGAAAAATTGTTTCATATTATTATGTGGCCCTATCTATATGACTTTAGAGGAACAAGGTGCAATGTTTCCATCTAATGAGCATATTCTATGCTTTAAAGAGCTTGTAGTTATATTAGAACCTTTAGCAGAAAATGTAATTCTATCACAACTTGATTGAAGAGGCAAATTTGATTATTTCCGAAGGAACTCTGATTTTTGTTTTCAATAAACTTAAAAAATTTGGTACACCTTTGGCTCTAAATATGTGTATCGAGCTATTAAAAAAAACTAATCAACGTTGAAACACATCTATAGTTTCTCTACGGTGTTTCTTCACAATGGCCAATATCCGCAATCAAATGAATTTTTATCATATTCATCTAAGTATAATGTAAAATTATTTGCAAAACAAATATATAAACTTTTTTTTTGTGAACTGAAATCAAACATGACTGTTGAAGTTAAAGTAACACCACTGGAAAAAGGTGCATCTTTTAGTTAAGACACTATAACTCCTTATTAACATTTTTAGCATTTTTACCAAAACAAATCCATGAATCAATGCAACTCAAAAAAGAGCTGAAAATTATTGAAGAAAATGGAAAGAGAACAAAAAACTTAGAGCATTTATACAGAGCACTTCTTACCATTAGGCCTACATCAGTAAATTGTGAAACGATTTTTTCCATTGCCGGAAATTTTTCCACAAAAATACGTTCCAGATTGATTGCCAAGACTCTCAGAGGTTTAGTGTTTTTAAAGTATTATTTTAAGGAATCAAAACTTAACTGATCAATTATTTACTAAAATAATTACATATTAAAACAAAATGTTCCTATACTGAAAACTGAACTAATATTAACTACTCCTAATACACAAAATTATATTTATTATTTTTAATGTTTGATATAAAATAAAAAAAATAAAGAGTGTTTCGAAAACTTTCTTCAATTCTTTCTTCGTTTCTTCAATTCTTGCTAAACTATTAATAAGTGCTAAATAAAAGATTACTAAAAGCTCTAGAAAAGACACTGACCTTATTAACTATCCTACGATTAGTCTTCTGTCTATTATTAGTTTCATTATCTAAAGGTTTGAGGTTAGTAAACCATTTCTTTCTAACCGCAGTATTTAGATCATTCTCTAAGGCCTCCACTCTTCTTCAGTAACTTAAAGGGTACTGCAATGTTCTATCTTTGGTACTGTATTGTTTCTTATCTAAAACAACAATCTTTCTGACAACATTACATCTAAAGTAGCTCTATTTGCTGACAACTTAACTTTGTCTTGACAAAGTTAAGTTGACAAAGTTAAGTTGACAAAGTTTAACTCTTGTCTTCACAAAAAGTCTTCACCTTTTGATCATCTAGAACAAACAGCCAATATCTAATTTGATCTCTCGTCTGTAACAGGTAAGGTTTGCAGTGGCTTGTGGGTTTCAACTCCATAAAAACTCAGTTATTTACTGCAAACAACTATCACAATATTGTTGACATTCCTATATTGTCAAATAACAAGCCTTTCACTTTCAGACAAGGTTTAAAAGTACACAGTAAAGGTTGTTAAACCTGCTTTATTTGCCACGTTTGAACCACTCTCCTACAATTGTAAGGGTTTTTACAAATTTTTTACTTTTTTTTACAAATACTGTCATGGTTGCTGCTCAAACGAGCTATTGTCTCTAGTTCAATCAACCAAAGCTTATTCTCACTTGGCTTGTCATTCAGCAAAGTCGCATCCTTTTACTGTATTGTTCTCTTCATGTTTTAAAAACTTTTATTTATCTAGTTTTTTTCCTTGCATATCAACAAAACCTCAAAACTCTCACGCATTTTTATATTTTATTTATTCATCTAACCTACAACTTTTTAAGTCTTCAGTTAACCATTTCCTTATTCTTTAACCCTACCCTTTGTTTTCTAGTAACTTATAATTTACAAGTGGTTGCTTGCAAATACTTGTAAGTTATAAGTTAAAAAAAACAAAGGGTAGGGTTAAAGAATAAGTGAAAAAAAATCACATTATTAGCTGGAGCTGGGGTCCCAGTCACCTACTATAGGTTACTGGTAGTTTGAAGTGAAGGAACATTTTGTTTTTCAAGTCTAAGCCTCTTTTAAGAGCCCAAGATTTCTTACTGAAATATATCTTTTATCTCAGTATTTTTAAATTTCTAAAAGTCAAGAAGCCTTTAATAGAAACTTGAACAAGTAAAATTAAAAACAAATTTTTAAACCCAATGCTTTTATTTGTTATTAAAACACAAATTTTGCAATAAATTTTTTCTGATATTACTATACTATTTTATTAACATTCGGCTGTATGCGTGTGTAAAAAAACAAAAATAATTCAGAAAGAGACAGGTCTCGAACCACAGACTTTCTATTTACGAAGTCAACGCCTAATCCAAATAAGCTAAACTCGTATATAAG
>NC_088926.1:29877500-29895000 GCF_038396675.1 Hydra vulgaris
AGGCAACTACCTCCGGTTTTTTTAAAAAAAAAAGACGTAAAAGTATATTATTGTTTTCGAAAAATATCTTTATGCGCAAATATAAATTTTTTTTAAATTGTTTTTAAAAAAGTTTTTAATTTTTTATGGTTTCGCTGATTATTTGTTAACTAAATTAAAGCGTTTTTAAGTTACAGACTTTGAAGACTAGTTGTGAAAAGAAACATTTCAGAATAAAAAGGAGTTATAAGAGGTATTTCCTTCCTAGAGTTATTATTAGGTATATCCTTCGCTTATACTTTTGTTATACGTTGAAAAAAATTTAATCTTAATGATTTTGAAAAAAATAATTAAATCTTATCTCATTGGAGAGTAAATTATTTTTTTCAAAATCATTAAGAGCAAACTAATCTAATTTTGATTTAATTCTTTTTGTTTAAAGTTGAATCAATTCACAGATAAAGAGAGTAGATTACATATTTTACGCAGAGAAACCTGTTGCACCTATAACAGTTTTTTATATATATTTTTTTTATTGCGATTTGACGTTCAGCTCACAAATCATAATTGCATATTTTGAAAGGTCAATTATTCGGGTACTCACCACCAAAATATAAGATACGTATATTTCATACTTAGTACATAGATTTTAAAGTTAGTAAAAATGGTGATTAAGGCCAACGTTCAACATACCCTATGTACCTACAGAGCCGTAACCGCCGAGGGGGGAGGGGGAAAAGCCTACGTCTCACAATAATTTTTTAAAAAATATTTTTTTTTTAAGAAACCGATTGTAAATTACATAGAATGACTTTATTTCTATAGCATTTATTTTCTAGAGATAAACTTAAAATCTGCGAAAACTTTACATTTCTCAATATTGCATTTTATTGCAAAATATGAAGTATTTATTGTAATTCACGTGAGGTTCTTACACATCACAATTCGATTGTCAAATCGAATAATGTTATTATCAACATTTTTTTCAAATTATTATCAGCATTCTATTATTAAAACTAATTTAAAAAGGGTTTTTTTAGTTATTATAAGTTATTATTTTCAAATTTATTCTTGATTATGACTACCCCCTCCCCCCCTTTTTTTTTTTTTTCAATCAAATAAATTTTTTTCAAGATTAAAATTAATAAAAACCTATTTGAGTTCTACCACAAGCCAAGAAAGATTTACTTCATTAGCAATTTTGTCTATAGAATCAGAAATAGCCAAAAAACTAAGTTACGATGATTTCATCTCCGAATTTGCCATAAAGCACTCAAGGAGATAAATTCGGAATTCTTTATACTAAATATATCTATATTTTTCAATACAACTCTATTTTTTGTTATTTGATTTATTAAAGAAAATTTTGATAACTGAAATGTTAGTTTATTTTTTATAATATTTTTAGTGACATAATTATACTATTATTAGTGCCATTGTTCAATATAGTCCACATGTAAATAATATAAGTAAAAAATTATATATGCGTTATCGCAAGGTTATCCAGCACCGAGTCCCACATTTGTTCGGGCCGGCACTGGGTAAAACAGTAGGCGTGAACTTTCTGTTTAATAATTACTTCACAGTGCTCAGTTAGATCTTCTTGTAGAATTTTAATTACTACAAAAAATTTTGATAAAAATATTTGTTTAATTTTAAACTAATAAATAGTTACTTGCAAATTAACAATGGGATGTGATTTAAATAAAGGTGCTTTGTATAGAGGTAATAATTATTATCGCAAGATTATGAAAATAGTTCCAAAAAATGTTCAATATTCAAACCCATTTTAACCTGCTACAGCATAAATTTTTGCCATATTGTATATAATTTTGTTATAATATGAACTTGAAAATAAAAAAAATTAAAAAAAAATTTGGCTCTATATGAAATTATAAATACTGCTTATAAGAGAATGCAAAAAAAAAAAATTCCATTACTTTACTCCAAACGTAATTTCATTACGTCTGGAGCTAGCGCATCACACTCGAACATTTGAGCAAATATACGCTTTTCATTATTTTTCTAATATAATAAAGTCTAATAAAATAAAATAATTTCTATATTAAGTAGCTAGAATCTATTTGAGTAGAATAATCTATAGGAATGGTAAATAAATAAATATTCATTTTTAGTGTTACACTATTTATCAGATTGATTTAAATTGCAATTTTTAAAGAGAATCTTCTCATTTTGATACTTTCTATTGATTGCTCTTTTAATGCTATCTCTAGAATTAGAGACAACTACTGTCTCATTACAGAGGATAGCTGTTACAAGTTTTACTTATCGTTGTACCAAAGTATGACGGAATAATTTTTCAAAAGTTATACTCAGTCGCTGTGTAAACTGTTTCGAACTTTGACCAAATCTCTGTATCCATGATTCTTAATAGAAAAGGTTTTACAAAAAGCATAATTTTTTTTAAGACAATAATGTCGACGTAGTCAGTAGCAACAAAAATATTTTAGTCCTAATTAAATTTCTTTATAAGGCAAATCTATCTGCTTCTATAACTATTATAATCGTTCTCTAATATAAAGTATTCCGTATAGACAAAAAGGATGTTTCTTTTCAATTACTGGTTTTAATAATTTTAGCAAAACGTCCTGCAGGAATTTTACCACTTCAAATACATGTTTTAGTCCTGTTCTATTTATAAAGTATTTACTTTTAATTATATAGAATCATACAAGAACACAAAATACGAGGACTAGCCCAGCCAGATAATAAATCAAATTTTTTATGAAGATTGGACTTTAAAATTTTAGTTATTAATGAAGATTTTAGTTTCTTATGACAATACATTATTACGTCACTTTCTTTGAATCTAACTAACAAATAAAAAGATAATGGTTTATAAAAATAAAACAAACAATTAGCTTAGGCATTTTAAAAAAAAAAATGAATTATTTGGTTGAGCGATTTTACTCCTCACCACTGCTCATATAAAAGTAATAAAAATAATACAGTATACTTATGATATTGGTTCTTGTTGCTCTGTCTAATAATCGACAGCTAGCACCAGTTAGAGCTATCATTCATTTCATTTAAAGTTTTAATTCTAGTACTCTTTTTGTTTCTTGTTTAAGTATTGATGATTTTGGATATAAAAAAAAAGGAAAGAAAACTATTACGATTTTAATAATTTTCAAAAATTCAACTGCGAATAACTTATTTTATTTTATTTCGTTTTTCGGGAAAACGATTGAAAAGCGTATATTTATTCAAGTATTCAAAAGCGATGCGCTAACTCCGGACGTAAAATATTGAAGTTTATTTTTTTGTATTTTTCTTAGATATCCTAGAGGCCAAATTTCCGTGGTATTGCGAACCTAAAATCAAAAAAAATCTGATCATCATATTTATATATTTTATGTTGATGTAGATGGAACTTTATTCATTTTATTATAAAAACGACAATACGAGGCAATTTGTATATATATATATATATATATATATATATATATATATATATATATATATATATATATATATATATATATATATATATATATATATATATTTAACTATACAGCAGTAGTTACTTGCTTGTTCCAAAAAAAGTGAAACCTTAATTAAAAAGATTTACACTACTTTTAGAAACCTTGATTTTATGTTCCTCTTATTTGCTTTAAGGCTGATCTTTTTTTGTTTTTCTTGCACCAGACAGATGAAAATAGTTTGGCTGATGTTGGTCAATTATGACCAACTTTTCAACTGCAATCTGAGCATTTTAGTGTCAGTTTCAGTTATATAATTTCTTTTTGGATGCTGTAACTTTATTTGGCACTAAGATTTGCTTTAACTAAGGCATTGACCATGTTTCACAGAATATAAATTATCTAGTATTAAGGTGGTAGGCCTATGAAAAACTTTTTTCAAGCATCAATGTTATATTAACTACAAAACTAAGCAGTTGTTAAAAATAATTATGAAACTAAACATAAAATCAAAAAACTAAATAAAAAAGTGCCTCGCTTGCCTCGAAATTTTATTAAAAAGTGTGAAAAAAACGAAAACTTCAAAACACAATTTCTCAAAAATGACAATAAATCAAAATTCCAAATTTGGTATGGTAGTTCTACATATGTATAAAATTCATTTGTCATAGGGTTTTTAAATTTGCCTCTCTAGTTCAGATTATATTGACTTTTAAACTTGAATATATATTTTTATGAAAAAACTCTGACAGATAAAACCACATTGTAGCGCCCCAAGATAAGAAATTTTAAAAATCTTATGACAAATGAATTCTTCATGTATGATGAACATATCCTGAAAATTTTAGCTTAATTGCTGAATTTAAACTGGAGATATCATGTTTTAAAATTTAAAAAAAAAACTAAAAATCTCAAAATGAGAAAAATCAAGTCAAAAATTAAAAACCAAAATTTATGTCTATAAACACTCCTTAAAAGCTACCAGAGCTATATGAATCTGTTTTTTCAGTATCTAAGTATCCCTTATAAAGAGATCTAAGTTTTTTTCTTTGCTTTTTGCATATTGAAGTTGATTTACGACTCTTGTTTACAATTCTTTTTTGGTCCTTTAAAACCAGTTTTGGAATAGTCACTGATCCTAACAATCCGAAGTAACTTAAAACAGATTTTACCCTATCTCCTTCATCATTATAATGAACTATTGCAGAGTTTATACAAAGTTCAAATGTTCTTCTACTTACAAAAATATTTTTAGGTCAACGAGTCCATAAAATTGAATGAAATGTTTCATTTGAATTTTGGGTTTCACCATGTAAACATTTTCTAAGCAAATTGTCATCAGATAAATCTTTATAAATAGGTTTTATTATATTATGAATAAAGACAGATAAGTTAATTTTGTTAGTGTGAGTATTTGTAACTTTAAGCTTGTCTAATTGCAACTTGCACCGGAAATATTCATCCCTAGGAAACATAGAACGACGAATGCTATTATCACTGAAGTTTGTGCTGTGCCACAAAACTGCTCCTACTGCTTTTTTCATTGCATAAATGTTTTTAGTGTTATTTCTAATTGCAATACCATAATAATTCTGCATTGAGTTAATTGCACTATTAGTCAAACTTCTTTTTCCGTGTAGGGGTTTCTCTGTTCCTTTATATTTCTTAATGATTTTTCGCAAGTGTGTACCAAGTCGCTTCTGCACATGCCCAATGCATTCTAATTTTATTGGTTGAATATTATAATTTTTATATGAATTAGATTATTCAACTTCTTTAAAAGAGGAAGTATCACCATCCCCTAGGTATTCATGATAAATCAAGTTATATTTTTCAACTGATCGAGAAAAGATTTCCGATGCACCATCTGCTTCCATTGCACCAGATGACTTTATATGGTTAACGTGACATGTGTGATCTGCTTTCCGTAAAAAATTTTGCTTGTTGCTTTTTCCAGAAGACTTTCCAATTATACACAAGTACAACTTGTTTGATTTAAATCAACAGTTGAAAGATTCATAAATAATGATTTTATACCACATCCAATATTAAACAGTTTAGTATGACAATTATTATAAGAAAATGTGACTTAAAAGCATGATCAAAAACACCGCAGATCAATATTATATTGGAAAAAAAAGCTTTACAAGATTTGTCATTTTGGGTACAAAATTTCTCTAATTTGGGTAAAAAAGGTCTCAACTTTTCGTTGCTATGGCGTTGCTAAGGCAAATAAATAAACTAGCTAATAAAATATGTTAATTTAAACCCTTTTAGTTTGATCAAACCTAAACAAGTCATATATCAGCAGATAGAGGATAAATTTTTATACAACAACAATAAATAAAATATTTTTTCAATTTTTGATCAAAAATCTCTATTTTTCATAGGTCTTAAAATTTATTTAATAAACTAGTCACAATCTTAGGTTTTTTTGTACATTCTAAAGGTAGCTAGTTACATATAAAGTTTTTTTTTACTTTTATCTATTTTAAAAACTATTTTATCACCTATCTGCAACTGTTTGTTATTTCTTTGAACTAATATTTATCTAATTTTTGTCATTTTTTATTATACGTTTAATATTAATAACTAAAGTATTATTTATTTCATTTGTTATTTTATTTTTCTTAAATTAAATTTTGTTATTCTCATTTTATTTATTATTATTATTATTATTATTATTATTATTATTATTATTATTATTATTATTAAAGGTATATTTTTTCCAAAATATGCTTTTATTATTTTCATAATTAATATTATTATTAATAATATTATTCATATTTTTATATACCCTTTTATAATACTCCTTTTATTGTCCCTCTTTAATTATTATTTTTGAGTTTTGTCATGTATTTAATTTACTTGCATAGTATTTACTATTTTTAAATATCCTTGATGTAACAAATTTCACAATTTTAATTTATATAAATATATTTTAATTTATTTAGTATATGGTATTATATTATATTGACTATATGATTTAAGTATAATTTTTGTTTTCAGATACCGACTGTCAGTTATAACATTTCAATAAAAACAAAAATTGTGACTATTATTTATATCATGATATATTATCAATTATAATTGTATCCTTTGCTACTTATATGTGATTGTAACCAGAAACAGTGACATCTATCGGTTAACTTCAAGAGTTGTTTATTTGCTTTTATGGTTGCTATTACTACTACTATTTGACATTCATTAATGTCAGGATTTTGTTTTTTGTTATCAAATAGCAACACTTGTTTATCTTGACTTTCGAAACTCAAATTAAAATCTAATTTGTGAAAATCATGGTGGAGAACCGACTAAGTAAGCTTGCTATTATCTCAATAGATTCAGATCTTATGAAATAATTATATATTAAAAAATTTTTAAAATACTTTGCAAAAATAAAATAATAAAAATTGTAAATTATTTAAAAAATCTTACTCAGTTATATATTATTTTGTATTATAGTAATGTATTCTTCTGTGTTTAAATGAACATGCAAAAATGTAATAAATTTTTTTCAGTGTTTTCCTTTTTCTGTTAATAACATTTGTAAAAAAATTTAATAATTCTATTGACTTTAATCATTTATTAGAAAATATTGGTAAAAATTATTTTATAAATTTTTAACTGTTTTTTATATTTATTTATCTCTGTATTTTTTATCTCTAATTTTTTTTTACATAAAATGTATTTTTAGCTATTAATAAAAACAATATGGATATGGCTATTGGTATTGTACATGTAATGTATTCTCACATTGCAAATGTGAAAATACTTTACATGCTCCTTCGCAGTTTCCATATAGTGTATGTGTTACATATTTACTTCGCAGTTTCCATATAGTGTATCATACAATATATATGATGGCATACTTAATCAAAAATTGAAGCGCTTTTTTAATATTGCACAATATGGGCGACATGTTAAGTGCTGGCCTGGTTAAGGGTGATTTAACTGAGTAGTTTACATGATTTTACATTGATTTTGGTGATTTAACTGGGTAGTGTACATGACTTAATTTTAAAAGTGATTTTTCTCAGTTTTTTTTTTTTTCACGAGTAGCTGTAGGAAAACAATATCTCAATAAAAAAAATCATTATCTTAGCTTCAAAGCTTTAGGATATGTTCATTATTCAATTTTTTAGTACCTGATCCTAAAATAAAAAAAATTGATTTGCAATTACTCAATAAACTGAGTGGTTTATCGCTAAATATAGTTTTTTTTTTTACTATTAAGTCTGCCATTTTAGGTCGTTTAAATTCTTTTTAAATATTTTTGGTTCAGGCACAAGTTACACTAGTATACTAACATTGTGCAAAATTTCAATCTTTAATATTGTTGTAATCTTAAGAGATATTTATGTAGGGTAGATTAGGATATTATGAGCACCTTAAGCGAAAATTAGACTATTTTCAAAAATTATTATGCTGGATCCAAAATTTTTACAAATAAACAATTTTTAGGGATCCCTACTCATAACCCACTTAGATGCTTGCACCCGAAATTTTTTTAACAAAAACTCAAAGGTTTTAAAAAATTAGCTAAAGTGCTCATATTACCCAGACCACTTGGTAATATAAGCACTTTAAAATAGCTCAAAAACCTAACATTAATTCAGTAAAAAATACCAACCTGACGATTAGAACTGATTTTTAGAACATAATGAGTTATTAACAAATCTTATCATTAAAAGATCAATTTTAAGCCACTTTTTGTTGAAACAATAATAATATGTTTTCCGCATTTAATAATAAAAAAAATTAGTTACTTATTTTTTAAATTTTATTAACTCAAACCTTTTAACAATAAAGACTCAAATTTTTTGAATTTAACTTACACAAAAATATTTAGTAATGTTAAAATATTAAAATTTTTTACTATGTTTTGTTTTTAAAATTACTTAATCAAAACCACTGCTATTTTAGGACTTAAATTTGGTAATTTCAATAAAAAACACTGGCTAATTTGAACACGCTCATATTACACAAAAATGGCATCTTTAAATAAAGTCGAAACTAAATGTTTCTATGCATTGCTTTTCAAACAAAAATGGATTGTTCTTTTAGCTAACACATTTTTCTTAATGAAAAAATTATTTTTTTTTATTTTAGCACCAAAATTTCGCGCCACGGATTTATTCATGCGTGATGATATTTTAACATAGCAAAATATTTAACAGCGTTTTAATGAGATGATAGCCGTTGATTACTGCATATGAATTTACGCTAATTGTACTGATTTCTGTTATCACCAAATAAAGTCGATTCAAAAAATACAAAGCAACTTTGATTTCGCTGCTTACATCTAAGAAATCTTTAAGCATTTTAGCACAAACGTAAATTTTTCAATCCAAAACTTAAAAAAAAAAATTCAAATAAAGATAAAAATTAAAAAATCTAATTGTAAAAATAAAACTATTTAAAATTGGTTATAATACCCTATGGGCTACAAATATCCGTTTTATTAAATTAGTTCAAATTTACTAAAACTACTGAAAAATTGCTCTCTAGCAACTGTTTCTGTACAAGTTATCTCAAATTAAACAACCATAGTAACCCAAAATACTTGAAAAGTTTAAGTTTTTGAACTTAGACATGTATTTTTTTTAGATTCCTCGTAAAACTTCTGATAATATTTCACAAAAATCAAAAAATCGAAAAAATTTAACTTTTTAACTTATTTAATGGTAGAGCAGTATCTTTTTCCATTTTGGTTTTTCAATTTAGTGTGGTTAATCTTTTTTAATTTTATTAATACAGGGTATCTGCTAGATCAGGAAAGTCAGATAACTTTAAAAAAATCAGGCAAAAATAGAGCTATATTTTGGAAAAATCAGGAAAACTGGCTCTTCATCATACTTTATAATCAATATGGCTCTGCGCTATAGAGATAATTATCTCCTACTTCTATTTAGATTGTTAAGGTGGTAGCCCTATAAAAAATGATGAAAAAAAGATTTTTTGAAAAAAAGTTTTATTATTAAAACAGCATCATGTATTTATACTTTCATTTCCAAAAAAATTAAATCACCTACCATACCTTTTATGTCAGTCTTGATAACTTTTTAGACTATCTATTATTATAACTACCTTAGTTACCGTTCCAAATGATTATAGTCTAATACAATCCCTTCATGTAGTTCTTTTAACTCTTTTTTTTTCCAGGTAAAACATCCACTTTGCTCTACTCAAATATAGTTCTAAAAAGTATATTTTAAAACTACAAACACCACGTGGAAGTTACATTGAAATTCATTATATAGTAGTCATACTTTTATAGCTTCATATACATGTTTACTATTTTATTTGGTGTTTTATGTACTTATTAGTATATGGATGTGTGTCTTTATACATGTAGATAATACTTTTTTAGATTTTAAATAATAATAGAATGCCAAGTAAACAAAATTCTATAGTTAATAAAAAAGAGAAAGTGGAGTGGTGCAATTGCAAATAAAAAAAAAGTTGGGGATTCATCTGTTCTCGGTACTTGTTCAAGTTAAAGGAAAATAAATATGAATAATGAAATGTCTGTATCTATAGTAAAAAATCCTCTTGATAATGACTTTTTTTATGTTGGTACATTTTGCAATGCTTCAAAATATATTTTGTGAATTAATGTGTCCGAATTGTGGTAGTAACATCATATTATATGACGAAAACTTAAAACGGCGAGGGTATTCACACTTTATTAGTGTCAAATGTTCCAATTGTGACTGGATTAAAGCCTCATATACTTCTCCTGAAACAAAACCAAAGGAAATTAAAAGGATTCAGGGTCGCAGAGGCTTTGATATAAATGTACGAGCTGTTGTTACATTTCGTGAAATTGGATGTGGTTTTAGTGCTATGGATACCTTTTCTTTGGTAATGAACTTAAAATGTTTAACTAAAGGCCCATTCATCCAACTTAATAAAAAAGATTGTTACAAAATGTGATTTTTTTTTTTTTTTGAATCATCCTAATTCTTTCCAAGAAACTCTCTAAACACTAAAATATGATAGATTTGTTTTTATTTATCAAAATCTTGGCAGACACCCTATAATATCGCCAGTGGACAAGAGTCGTAAAAAACGTTCATAAGACGTAGTAAATGTCATATTTGCGACGTCTTACGGACGTTTTTTACGTGTGCACACTTATTAACTAAATACAGCTTATTCATTAAATAAAGTTTTTTTAAGTTTTTCTTTACGATATTCTTTTTAAGAATGATCACCTATAAGTTAATAAAAAAATTTATTTTATATATGATTCTAAGCTTTAGTTACAGAAAAATTTACAACGATGAATTTTATTTATCCAGACGACTATATAACTGAAGTTGTTCTTCAGACTGAAAATTTTCTTGAGATAAGAATTAGCGTTAGTTCGGATAAAGCAGCAGAGGAATGGATGGAAAAATTTGGAGCTGCAAACAACACGAAATTCATTATTCAACGAAATCCTTATCCCAAGAGGCGAGTTACTTTCTGTTAGCATAATTTAAAGTAATCATAGTTACACTAAAATGCATTACCAAAAATTTTTAGTCAAAGTAATTCTTTTTTTCAATAATTTATCAAGCATTTTTTAAATATACGTAGAAATAAATTAAAAAGGTCGTAGAATAATTTTGAAAACTGAAGTCGGCATTAAGGTGTAAGACCCCTCAAAAATCATAAAAAAATCAAAAAAAATATTTGGTGTAATTTGGACACGAAATTTATCGCTGAACTCGAATTTGAAAACCATTTTTCAAAGTAAGATTTAGATCATGAGATATAAGTCAATTCCTTCGACTGGATAAATTTGATCTGCCTAGCAACACGCATGGCAACGGGTATTTAATCAGAATTGCAAACTGTTTTTTTGTTTTTTGTTATTCAATAAACTTTTTTAACAATGGGTAAATCATGTAGAGTCAAACAAAGTACTCAAAGTAAAAAATCCAGAAAATTTCATGGAAATAGATACACTAAAACTTTGCCAATCAATTAAACTTTATCAGTTGCTCCTGTTATTAGTTATAAAAATGATCATATTTCTTGTAACACTTCATCAAATTTTTCTATATCCTCAAAAAAAAAATTGAGAAAATTGAGACAACTCAGCATAACAAAAATAAAACTGTTGGCTATCGAATTGTTGATATTGAAATTTTTTCTGGTGTTATTAATCAACGATGTTGCAAAAAATGTTTACATTCAAAATTAAATCTTTCAGAATATTTTCAAAAAAAAAAAGGATTCAGCTCAATGTTAAATATTTGCTGCTCTAACTGCAAAGAAAAAATTGAATTTTATACTTCAAAGACATGTTCTGGGAAAAAAACTTTTGATGTAAATAATAGAATAGTTTATTCAATGCGTGCATGTGGTCAAGGTTTTTCAGGATTAGAAAAATTTACATTTTTAATGAACATTCCTAAACCTATGACTAAAAATAATTACAACAAAATAATTAAATCTGTCTCTGATTGTGCTAAAATTGTCGCAAAAGAAACAATGATTGTCGCTGTGAAAGAAATTTGTCAATTTCCTTCAAATATTGTTGACACTGCAGTATCAGTTGATGGTAGCTGGCAACGTCGTGGGTTTTCTTCATTAAATGGAGTTGTTACAGCAATATCAATGGACACAGGTAAAATTCTTGACTGCGAGCCAATGAGTCGATCATGCAAAGCATGTAGTCTAAAATTAAAACTTAAAGAAAGTAATCCTTGTGCATTTGAAGTTTGGAAGTCATTGCATGTATGTAAATTAAATTATCGTGGCTCTGCTCCTGGCATGGAAGTAATTGGTGCACAAAGAATATTTAGTCGTTCTATTTCACAAAATAAACTAAGGTATGTTAAGTATTATGGTGATGGCGATTGTAAAAGCTATTCTTATGTTAAGGATACTTTTCCTGGTATAACAGTGTGTAAGTTGGAGTGTGTTGGACATGTACAGAAACGAATTGGTAGTAGATTAAGAGCTTTGAAAAAAAAGCGTTAAAGGAATTGGAGGCAAAGGCAAATTAACGAATGGTATACTTGACCGCCTACAAAACTACTATGGAACTGTGTTAGGCAAAATGCCAATGATTTAGAAAGTATGAAAAAAGCCATACTTGCAACATTGTTCCATGTTGCATCATCAGCTGAAAATAATTGGCATACTTATTGCCCTGATACATATTTATTGACATAGTTGGCATCATTATAAACAGGACAAAGCTAATTCAACATCTACTTACAAACCAGGTGCTTGTCTTCCAATCTCAGTCATCAGTCATCTAAAGCCTATATATATCGATCTATCTGAAGAAGAACTCTTAAAAAAATGCCTACATGGTAAGACGCAAAACCAGAATGAAAGTTTTAATGGGATGATTTGGCAGCGCATACCTAAAACAAAATATGTATCGTTAACGCAGTTGGAGTTAGGTGTATATGATGCTGTTTCAAATTTCAATATTGGAAGAAAAGCAAGTATACTTTTATTTGAAAAGCTGAATATGATTCCTGGTATATATACTCTTCAAGGCTGTTCAACCATGAACAAAAACCATTTAATTTTCGCAGAGTATCAAAATCGACCAACATCTAAAAAGCGACGATAAGTTATTCGTGGATGCAAAAAAAAAAAATGACTCAGAGAATGACCAAGAAGGTTGTCTATATGATCCTGGTTCTTTTTCTTATAAATAACAGATTTTAAATTGAGTATTTGACATTTTTATTTTGTAAAATTGTTAATGTAATATTTAAATGCTTTTTTCTCAAATTGTCAATTTTTAACCTCCCGGCCATCCTATCTCATTAACCGCATGTCAGATTTGCATGAAATTTTCACCAAATGTTTATTGCATCTAGTTATACAATTGAAATTAAAAGTTTTACAATACTGTTAGGAGTTTTTGATTTATAGAAGATTTAGTTCACAAAAGTGCATTTTTTTAAATACGCCATTTTGAAAAACTCAGTGTAGCCTAAATACTTGGTTTTTTAGAAAAATTTTAGTTCAGTTTGTAGATTACTATGTTTTTAATCATATGCCAAAAAATCATATCCTATATGCTTTCGGTTACTGAGATAGAATGGCCGGGGTGGCTTTAATATTTTTAGATGTCAGCCATTTTACTTGGTAACCATGGCAACTAATAAATTTATTTTGCATTATTTAAAATCATGTTATATAGTTGTTTCTCAGGATATATTTGGTTTTTTGTTAAAATGATTTTTTTAATAAAAATTTTTTTGAGGGGTCTTATACCTTAATGTTTAAGTAAAAGTACACCAAAATTTTTTAATGATACATATATGAAACACTTATATATGAATATAATATATATAGGAAACAGTTTTTAAGGAGCGGTCTGAAGTTTCTTAAATTTGGAGCATTCCGATAGTGAAATCTTGACGTTATTAAAACTATTTAAAAAAATCCTGTTTAAAAAAACATGTAATAGAGGCAAATAGTTAACTATGAAATATAAATTAACTCTCCTATTTTAATAGATAAACGTTTAAAACCAGAAGTATGTGAATTCGAGTTTTTATCATTTTAGGAAACTTTTAACGAATATTTCTCTAATGATATGACACCAGGCGAGGCGCGACGTATTCATCGAAAAAAACTTTCGTTTAAATATGGTATAGCTAGCAAGCAAAAGACAGCAGATGCTAGAGAAAATCCTACACTAAATCAAGTTTATTATTGGCATCGCAAGTATATTGCGGAAAATTATGGCGCAGTCACAGATCCTATTGGTAAACTAAGATCTCTTATCGAAACGGAATTTTACAAAAAACAAGATAGGTTTATTTGTTAGGGTACTTGGCAAAAAAAAGTCTTATCTAGTGCTAAAAAGTTTGTTATTATTTTTTTTTAAACCAATTCACAGGAATAAAAGAATAAAAGATAATAAAATTAAACTTTGAGTAACTAAAAATAAAGTAATAAAACTTTTTGCAAGTGATATCTTAACTTTTTTGCGTGTCGTTTGGGGAATAGAGGCTATTGAAAAATGTTACTTAGCTTGATTTTTTTTGCGGGTTTTAATTTATTATTCTGTTTAGCCAGTGGCCTTACAGGTATATGCACCGCAAAAACTAAGCACTCTAAAAAACCACCCGGCCTGGCTACAACTTATAGCCTAGGCTATTTAAAAATAAAAAAACTTTTTTGAGTATTTTCGAATATTTTCTCTTTTTTTTTATAGCAACTTTTTCAGTCTTAAATACTTTAAAAAATGCAAATGTTAGCTTTGTCAGTTAGCAATCTTGACTTTTTTATAAGCTCTTGACTGTCCTTTTCAATAATAATCAAATGGTTAAATCAATTATAAGTATTACGTTTGATATAACTGATCCAAGTTCAACTTAATAGTTATGAGGTTTTTGGGGTGCATTTAGTTAACAAACATATATGTCCAATAACACAACTAGAATGTTTATTATAACATGACATTATAAATGAAGCATAAGAAGAATGTTTGAGTACTCAACATTCATAAATTTTTCATTGCTCTCTAAATCACTATCTGCGTTAAATAAGCTATTTGTTCGACTTGTCACTATTCTTTGCAAAGCTGCAGCAGGAAAAATCATTGTATGTTTTCTTCCATCAACCCGCCATGCTAACTTGCTGCATTGGCATTTCAAAATATTGTGGCATTTTGGGCATTCCCTCAACTTTTTTACTTTACAAATGTTTTCAGTACATTTAACAAAGACTTTCTTTTCTCCTTTTTTTTCCTGCATTTTGCAGTTGTTTTCGAAGTTTTTGTTCTTTCATTTTATTTATGTCTTTAACTAAACTCAAAACATCTTCAGCATTCTTGATTACCATGCACTTGAGTTATTTGTGTCGATTTGATTGATAGATTTAGATGTAGACTTTTTTAATCTCCATAGTCTCCATACGCAACAGAATAGATTTTTTGCTCTATCCTGTTGCATGAATACAATGCTCAAAGCTTAATTGGTTATATATAGAGGGTTTTGTTGCCTATTTAACCCCTATATATTCGCTAAAATAAGCATGAATGCTTCTTTGTTTAACGCATTTGCCTCAGTAAACATTTTGTCTTTCTATATCCGTGATGAATACTTTTGTTTACCAGGTCTAATAATTAGTCATTCATTTTGATTGAAGGAATAACATAACATGACAATCAAATCTCAAAATGTCTCCATCTGTTAATAGGCCAACAATTCTTTAAATCTTGTTCTCTTTCAAGTACTCATCGAATTCTTACAGCAGCTAAAAGTGTATGGCCATCTGATACGCCATGTTTTGAAGAGGTTGTTTTTGATTGTTGATTTAGATTGTAGATTGAATGTAGATGTTTTTTTGTTGGCTGCTGATTCATTAGATAACATCAGGGTTGTTATACGGACATTGCCAAATATAATTTAACACATACAGACCTCTCCTGGAATTGTAAGGTATATCTTTATCAGTAATATTATTTCAGTTTAAGTTAGTTTAAAAAGTTACTAAGCAACACAGTTTTATTACTTTTACTTTTAATGTATTTATATATTTAGTGAACCTAAGTTAAAGCAAATTTTAATAAAAGGAAATTTTATAGAAAATGTAGATTATAAGAAGTTTTAAAGCTGCCTATGCTGCATTAAGTTAGTAAATATTGAAACCTAAAATAAAAACAAACCTGAGAATGACATGAAGGAATGGATGCTAACAAATTCTGTTTTTTGTTTGCATTTTTTTACATTGATCTCCTTTCGCAGCATAGACTAAACCAAAAGAAGTTCCATCAACATCATAGTGAATGAATTGATGAATTACATCATTATCAAAAACTCTTGTGGTGTCAATATTTACTTTCCGAATCTCTTCCTCAGTTTGATCTGTTTCTGTCATAACTGCAGCTGCAAGAAGTTGCTCTGCTAGTGCATCTAAAATTTAACTGATTAAATCAGTTATACCTATTTACACTTTAAAAGGGAGGAAAGAGCATTAAAGAGAAACACATTATTATAATACAAAAGGTTAGGTAAATATGTATTCTCTAGAAACATGACATAATATCTTTTCAATAACAAACAAACCTTAGTGATTGCGAACCATTTTCTTTGTAAAATTTAAGGCTTTGTTGATTGAGACTTGTCCCTGGCCTTTGATTGTTAAATTATCATCTTTTGCAAGAAATCATAACCAAAATGAACACCAAAATCTAAAAAAAAATTATGCAAACAGATCATAATATAAAAAAAAATTTATTAAGTTTGTGTAAATAGAATTCCGCTATATGAGTGCTTTAGTTACTAAAAATTGAAGCTATTTAAAAACATACTTTTGATTCTTTAATGCCAATTTTGCAGCAGGTGATAGTGGCTAATATTTTTGCCATCCAACTTTTTGTTGGTGTAATCTCTTATTTTCAATGTATCTAACATTATTTGGTCAATGGTGCTTTATTGATACCTTGCAAGCATCTATTTTTATTTTTCATGAAGCGTACAATTGAATTCTTTTCTAATAATATTGAGCAGTATTGTCGTTCTTTCCCTGTCTTTGTTTTACCATCCAGGTGTCAATTTATTGTTTATCAATCTTTAATCAAGGGGAAAGTCCTGATTTAACGAAATACTGCCCTCTTTCACCCTTATCTTATAATGTTATTATGTCTGATTTTTGCATTTGTGTGCTTTTTTGCAAATACTGCTTCTGCTTTACAATTTGGATTGAAAGACCTTGTTCCGAATAATAAAGAAAACTTAGTTTTCATTTTTTGAATACTTTAATATTTATTCCTGTATAACAAATAAAAATGTCTACAAGTTACTACAACAATAATTCAAAGCATAGATGGCAAGAAAGTATTTAAGTTAATCCCCCTGTGATATAGATATAAATGTAAAGGAACAAAAATAAAAAGTTTGATGCAATTTTAAAGCTAAGTTATGAAAAGTTTTCATAAAAAAGCTGAACAAAAGATTTATTTCCTGTTGTCTTTTTTAATACTGTTCATAACATTTTTCTGAACAATATTCCTTTATATAACAAATAAAGAAAAAAAAATTTAATTATAATATATTGATAATATATTATTTTTAAAATTTTAATATAAAAATATAAAAACT